>NC_070586.1:1138986-1168986 GCF_027409825.1 Scomber japonicus | reverse complement strand
TAAACTTTGATAAGAGTTGACATGTATCAGCAGTAAATCCATCAGTAAACTGATGAGTGAATGTCTCTGTTTCTGCAGTAATGATGTGTTCATGACTCTCAGCACTTTATTTCCTCTGTGTACTTGAGTGAAATCTGCAGAGGAAACACACTTGATAGTAAAAGTGTGTGCAGGTGTGTGAGCTTGGAGCTCAGTGTGTTCACTCCAACACGTTAACATGAGAGCTGAAAGGAAGCAAGCTACGCTGCACAGCTGTTCCACTTCTGGTCTGAACAGGACTGAAGTCCCTGCTGCTCTTTATACTGGATGTGCTGCATCACTGACTGACAGCTGATCAAGTGAGTCTCACTAAACACTCATTTATCTCCTCTGTTCTTTCTTCTTCTCTCATCAGATGGAAGGATTGATCTCTGTCAGAGTGAGAGTGAACATCCAGGAGTGTTGAGAGAGGATCAGCTGGATCCTGATGATCCATCTGGAGTCTGGATCTGGATTTTGTGGTCTTCACTTAAGTCTCTTAACTGAGTCCAAACTGAACAGTTATCTCTGGATTTAGCTGAAGATAAAAACAGGTGTTATAAGTCAGACTGTGAGCCTGGGCTCATATTTATCAAGCGTCTCAGAATCACATTGAGAGTTAACGAGGACTAAAACTAATGAATGAAGCAGAAGAGAATTGACTGTGACTTTCAGCAGGAGAAGGATTACTGCTGGGAGAGAGTGAGATGTGGCTGGTTTACCACAGTCAGAGCAGCAGAGTAGAAATAATGTGTGTTCTGTCTCCTTATTCAACAATAATACGTTTTAATCTTCAACCCAACAGTGTTTACTGTTTTATTCCATTTCTATCATCACTGCTTAGCTGTTTGTTTTAGGATTGATTTAAAGATTTGATGACTTTAAAAGGCTCCAGATGACTTTTCAGAGTCTCAGTGTGTAAATATTAAAGGTATCCAGCTTTAATATACAGAAATATGTTCAAATGAACAGTTTATATCTCTTTAACAATGTGTGTGTTTAACAATAACTATATCATTTAAACTTGTAGGTGAGATCATGTGATCCAGCCCTATCCAATCACATCCTTTCCATCTAGTTTTCTACATTAGTGAAGCATCTTGCATGTATTGTACAACAGTGCACACAGCGATAATGATGCAAACAGACACAACTTGATTAAAAACATGAAATGTATCTTCTCCACTGTCCAACTCATCTCCAGCTGAACCTCCTGTTGACTTATGTGTCCTTACAGCTCTTTGAAATCTATCTGTGCCATCAGCAGTTTAAACACATCAATCATTCAATAAATAAAGCCTCCATTAGTTTTTCTCTAACTTCACACTGAGTGGAGGGAAATGAATTAGTGCTGATTATCAGCACAGATAAATATGGAGCCTGGTCTTTGCTGTCAGGGCTCTGGATCAACCTGTTTGATAAGTCTTTATCTTCCTTTAAATCACTTCTTCTAACTCACATATCCAGTGATCTACCACTTTTATATGCTGTACAGTTTTCTACTGGTCTGAAGGGAGGCTGGTGGGACCATGCTGATAATAAACAAAGACCTAATTCTAATAAACGTGGAAATAAATGAAGAGTCAGCATTTTTATCCTGTGTGGAGCTTCAGCTTCATGTTTAACATCTATTTTTATTGAAGTTATTTTTCTGTCTTTGTGTATAAATGAGAAATAATCAGAATAATTCCACATTCTGTTTAATGAATCTGATCATCCAGGCAGTATTATTAAACTTACATTTGTGAATGTAAAGACTTACAATAATATGTGACTCTGCCTTTTGCTTCAACACACTTCAGGGCAAACTCATTTTAACTATATTATCCCCTGTAGGTATAATACAACTTTCTTTGAACATTCCTACAGATGGACATTAGTTAACCTACATACAGTTTCTTGAGCACACACATCTCTGTTATGTAAATACACTTTGCCTAGACTTCTAAATAGCTGTTTTGCACTAATCTTCCCGTCCTTTGATGCTTCTCTTTGAGCAGTAACTAACAATCCCAGCTCCTTTTCTGCTTTTCACATGTAAGAAATCATGTAAACAATGCATACATAAGCGTCAACAACAAACTGCATATCATCTACATTTGCGTTCCAACATTTTAATAGAGTACTGATTTATCCAAATGTCATGAACCTGCCTTTTTATCAATATGTATATTTCTAGCTGTGCTGCCTCAAAAGTAAATTGAATAATCTCTACACTTACATAACAAACATTCAACACTATCATAGCTATTGCTCTCATCTGACACAACCTTCTTGATCTTTGCCATGATCTCCTCTGCATACTCTTTTATCCACATGTACATGCTGCAGAAATATATCTCATCTATTAGAATGATGGAAGCTGCAGTTCAGTCTGCGTCCACACGGAGGAGCCAAACCTCTATAGAGCTCAATGCTTTAACTACCACTCATAATACTTCTATGCTTTCACTGCTAGATTTCCCTCTGAAATGTAAAAAGTAGCATCACATGGAAATACTACAGTTAAGTACAAGTACCTCAAAAATGGTTCCATCTGAACATGTGACCACTGAGCATGATCACTACACACACACACACACACACACACACACACACACACACACACACACACACACACACACACACAGAGAGAGACACACAGACAGCTGTTCAGGTAGACAGGTAGGTGTATATATGATGTAGAGGTGCTTTATCATATGGAAACACTGGGTCACATGTTTTACACCTGCAGGCTCTCGATGGTGCGCTGCAGCGGGTCCACGGTCCAGAAGTCCCGGTTCCAGCCCAGAAACCAGCCGGTGAAGGTTGGCGGTTCAAATCCCTGCTTCAGCGTCACCGTGGGGGTGCAGGGGTCTCTGCCGGCCGGGTCGCTCTCCAGGTACCTTACAGCTACATGACAGTCTGACAGTTAGACCTGCTTACATGTTCACCTGTCCTCACCTGGTCCACATCATGTCTAACCTCCAGTCTCTCTCACCTGAAGCTGCGGCCTCGGTCTTCTCTTCCTCACGCGCCTCGTTTCCCATCCAGACAAACACCTGCAGGAAGAAGGAAGGAAAGGAGGAAGGAAGGAAGGAGGGAGTTTCCCATCCAGACAAACACCTGCAGGACCACACAGGAGGTGAGCAGTGTTGGCCACGTTACTTTGAAAAAGTCATTCATTATAGTTCCTCATTACTTCTCCCAAAAAGTACCTGAGTTACATCAATGTCAAAGTCATTCATTACCGTAACTTCCTTCTCTCCTTCCGTCCTTCCTTCCTTCCTTCCTTCCTTCCTTCCATCCTTCCTTCCTTCCTTCCTTCCTTCCATCCTTCCTTCCTTCCTTCCTTCCTTCCTCATTCCTTCTTTCCTCTCCTTCCTTCTCTCCTTCCTTCCTTCCTTCCTTCCTTCTTTCCTTCCTTCTTTCCTTCCTTCCTTCCTCATTTCCTTCCTTCTTTCCTTCCTTTCTCCCTCTTTTCCTCCCTTCCTTCCTTCTTTCCTCCTTTCCTTCTTTCCTCTCCTTCCTTCCTCATTACCTTCCTTCTTTCCTTCCTTTCTCCCTCTTTTCCTCCCTTCCTTCATTCTTTCCTCCTTTCCTCCTTTCCTTCGTTCCTTCCTCATTTCCTTCTTTCCTCTCCTTCCTTCCTTCTTTCCTTCCTTCCTCATTCCTTCTTTCTTCTCCTTCCTTCCTTCCTTCTTTCCTTCCTTCCTTCCTCATATCCTTCCTTCTTTCCTCCTTTCCTCCCTTCCTTCGTTCCTTCCTCATTTCCTTCTTTCCTCTCCTTCCTTCCTTCCTTCTTTCCCTCCTTCCTCATTCCTTCTTTCCTCTCCTTTTTCTCACTTCCTTCCTCTTTCCTCCCTTCCTTCGTTCCTTCCTCATTTTAAAGGAGGGAGGGAGGAGGGAGGGAAGAAGGAAAAGAGGAAGAAGGAAGGAAAGGAGGGAGGGAGGGAGAGAGGGAGGGAGGAAGAAGGAAGGAAGGAAAGGAGGGAGGAAGGAGGGAAGGAAGAAGGAAGGAAAGGAGGGAGGGAGGAGTAAGGAAGGAAGGAAGGAAGGAAGGAAGGAAGGAAGGAGGGAGTTACCTGAGTTACATGAATGTCAAAGTCATTGATTACCAGGAAAAGTAACTATTAGGTTTATTAATTGTTCAAATATGTGAAATGACTCGGCTGCCCCAACCAACAACAACTGGCCCAAAACACGTTCAAAGTTAAATGATGCTGAAGAAATGTTCTAAAAAGAAGTCGATAATAAAACTGTTCATGTAGCAGATGTGCAGCGATTGGTCTAATAAGCAGCAACACAAAGCTATCAGGACGCTTTGCTCTCACACTCACTGCATTGATAGTCACACACACACACACACACACACACACACACACACATACATACACACTCACACACATATACACACACACACACACACACACATACACACACAAACACACACACACACAGACAGACACACACATATACACACACACACACACACACACACAGATACACACACAAAGAAGGGAGGAAAGAAGGAAAGAGGGAGGAAAGAAAGAGAGAAGGGGGGAGGAAGGAAGAAGGAAAGGAGGAAGGGAGGAAAGAGGAAGGAAAGGAAGAAGGAAAGGAGGGAGGAGGGAGGGAGGAGGGAGGGAGGAAGAAAAGGAGGAAGGAAGGAGGGGAGGAAAGAAGAAAGGCGGGAGGAAGGAAGGAAAGGAGGGAAACAAAGGAGGGATGAAGGAAAGAAGAAAGGAGGGAGGAAAGAAAGACAGAAGGTGGGAATTAAGGGAAGGAAGGAAAGAAAGGAGGGAGGGAGGGAGGAAGGAAGAAGGAAGGAAAGGAGGGAGGGAGGAAGGAAGGAAAGGAGGAAAGGAGGAAGGAAGGATGGGAGGAAAGAAGAAAGGAGGGAGGGAGGAAAGAAGGAAAGAGGGAGGAAAGAAAGAGAGAAGGAAAGAAGGAAAAAAGGAACAGTTAAAACGGACGGGGACAATTTGACATAGAGACAAAGTTATAGTGAGTAGTGTTAGTAAATATAAACATAGAGACAAAGTTATAGTGAGTAGTGTTAGTAAATATAAACATAGAGACAAAGTTATAGTGAGTAGTGTTAGTAAATATAAACATAGAGACAAAGTTATAGTGAGTAGTGTTAGTAAATATAAACATAGAGACAAAGTTATAGTGAGTAGTGTTAGTAAATATAAACATAGAGACAAAGTTATAGTGAGTAGTGTTAGTAAATATAAACATAGAGACAAAGTTATAGTGAGTAGTGTTAGTAACCCTCCTTGAGTCAAGAAAGGAAGGGAGGAAGGAAGAAGGAAGGAAGGAAAGGAGGGAGGGAGGAGGTAGGAAGGGAGGGAGGAAGGAAAGGAGGGAGGGAGGAGGGAGGGAGGAAGGAAAGGAGGGAGGGAGGAGGGAAGAAAGAAGGAAGGAAATGAGGGAGGAAGGAAGGAAGAAGGAAAAGAAGGAGAGAGGAAAGAAGGAAAGAGGGAGGAAAGAAAGAGAAAAGGGGGAGGAAGGAAGAAGGAAAGGAGGGGGGGAGGAAAGAAGGAAAAAGGGAGGAAAGAAAGAGAAGGGGGAGGAAGGAAGAAGGAAATGAGGGAGGGAGGAAAAAAGGAAAGAGGGAGGAAAGAAAGAGAGAAGGAGGGAGGAAAGAGAGTCAGTCTTAAAAAATATAGAACATTTGAGATAAAGATGACTATCCACACAGGATAAACATATCCCGGCTTAATCCCTTATCTTGGTTTTGTGCAATACCCCTCAGGTTAGCCATTCAGCATCAGTTACCATGGTGATTTACCCCGGAGCAGGTTAGCCGTTCAGCATCAGTTACCATGGTGATTTACCCCGGAGCAGGTTAGCCGTTCAGCATCAGTTACCATGGTGATTTACCCGGAGCAGGTTAGCCGTTCAGCATCAGTTACCATGGTGATTTACCCGGAGCAGGTTAGCCGTTCAGCATCAGTTACCATGGTGATTTACCCCGGAGCAGCCGTTCAGCATCAGTTACCATGGTGATTTACCCCGGAGCAGGTTAGCCGTTCAGCATCAGTTACCATGGTGATTTACCAGGTAAGAAGTGAACCAGTGTCGTAGGACGGAAAACCCAGAGTTAAGCCTGAAGTTACCTCCATAAGAGAAAATCTGTTCTTGTCTGAATGTTCCCAGAATAAAAGCTTTTTTCTGCAGCCCTGCTTTCACCTTCAGTCTTTTACATTTGGGTCCACCTGCTCCCCTCTCCCTGACACACATCATAGTACACTGTCTGTTATTTAATGTGACAGTTCAACTATAACATCATGAAACACTTTCAGGTTTTTGGGTTAGTTTAGTTCAACTTTAATTAGTTTTGATGAGTCTGACAGCTCCGTCAATCTGTAAAAACTCAATTCAAATGTGACTTTTGAAATAATTTAAAACATACAGCAAAGTATGGATCAGCTGTTCTCACTTCACCTCAGTCCTTCCTCAGTTTAAATTCATTGTTTTTTCTTTGTCAGTTTATGTCAATAAAACTTTACGTGAGAACTTTGTAGTGAATGTTTTGCTGGTTTTGTTCGTTATCTGTTCGGCACAAACACCACTGATGTTAGTCAATGTTTGACAGCATCAGAAAATAATTAACATAACATATAATAATAATATTAATTATAATAACAATAATATGTAGTTATTGTTTTAGTAGAAAGAAATCAAACAAAGTCTGTCAAAATGTTATAACATTCACATGTCGTAGACATGTCACACTGTACACTATATATATATATATATATATATATATATATATATATATATATAGATATAGATATAGTTAGTTAGTTAGTTTCTCCTCATATTATATTGATAATATAACAGAATTCTTCATTCTTTATCATTTCAACTTTCTGTTCCTGGCTCAGTCTGCAGCAGATCGCTCACACTGAGTCTGTCCACTAGATGGCAGCAGAGCGCTGACTCTTATCTTCTATTAACTCCTCATCTGATTTTGATGGTCTGATAGACTTAAGGGGTTGTTTTTCAAACCCCTGGACCCCCCTAGGAAGACCAGGCTTAAGCCCCGGATGTCTATGATGTCTGGCACCGCCCCTGCAGTCAACATTACTCCTGTTATTATTCTTTGTTCCTGGTCTTCATCTGATTTGGGGAATCATGCTCTCAGTGATGGACTACAGTTCCCATGATGCTCTGGGTGATGTCACAGGAAGTGTAGCGCTGCCATGGATTCAGTGAGTTAGCTGTGGGCTGGACCAATATATAATGTACAGCTGATCTTTGAGCTCTGAGCTGCTTTATGCTTTTATTGGTGTTCATTGTCTCAGAGTGACAGCAACCTGACGAAGCTCTTTATGAAACAGACCTGGTCCAGACAGCAGAGAGCTGCACAGAGAAAACCTTCATAGGAAGAAGTTGAGTAAGTGGACCTTTGTTTGCTTTGAATTGTCTTCATTAGGATCTCTAATGTTTCCTCATCATGTATGTATGTGTGTGTGTGAGTAGGTGTGTGTGTTTATGTGTGTGTATATGTATATGTGTGTGAGAGTAAGTGTGTGTGTTTGTGTGTGTGTATATGTATGTTTTTGTGTGTGTGTGTGTGTGAGTAGGTGTGTGTATATGTGTGTATATATGTGTGTGTGAGAGTAGGTGTGTTTGTGTGTGTGTGTGTGTGTGTGTGTGTGTGTGTGTGTGTGTGTGTGTGTGTGTGTGTGTGTGTGTAAATGTGTGTGTGTGTGTGAGAGAGAGTAGGTGTGTGTGTTTGTGTGTGTATATGTACATGTGTGTGTGTGAGAGTAGTTGTGTGTGTGAGTGTGTGTGTGTGTGTGTGTGTGTGAGAGAGAGTGTGTGTGTGGTCCTCTTTGCAGTAGATGGAGAGCTTCTCTGTGGACTTCAGTCACCTTCCCCCTCCTGATCATCATGCTTGTTGAGGATCTTCTAAAGAGGAACTGTATCAGCGTCTCCTCATGGCTGCACTAAAGCCTTGAGCAGAGTAACAACAGGAAGATTTGTATTGTTGTTGAATGTTCGGTTTATATAAACAATGGACAGATAAATAGCAGTTTGGTAGCTGGTTGCTAACGTTAGCTTTGCACTTGTTCATGTTTAGAATAGATAACATGTTCATGTGTGTTCAGCTGGGAGCCTTGCAGGCGTCCACACAGTTCAGATATCCAGTTAAACGTACATTAAATATAAATGTAATGTTTGTATTTTACAGGCTGAGTATCAGTACTCACTACCTTTTTAAGGTCAACACCAAATAATATCAAATGATTGCAAAGCATTCAACTTTTCACAGCGCCACATAGTGGACACAGGAAGTGACAGTCAGCTGTTCTCTGGTCAATGTGTTGCTGCAACAAGTTGCTCTGCAGTAACATCAAACAACGAGCACAATCATCTCTGCTCATAGCTTTAAGTTATTATTATTATTATTATTGTTGTATAACGAATGTTCTACTTTAAGTTTGACGTAGATGTAATGTCTCCAGACTTACAACAGGAAGTCATTTTACATTTACAGACGTCATACTTTAACAAATTCCTCCTGAAGAATGAACCAGAGCCACTTCAGCCCCTCCAAAGGGTCAGCAGATAAATGTGAGGGCTGCTGAGATGATTCATGGGAAAGAAGAAAAAACTAAGTTCTGATTCACTAATGTGTTTTCAGGTTTTGGACTTTTTCTCTAATCTTTGATTTTTGCTGAAATATTGAATCATTTGAACATTTATTGAAATGAAAGCATGTGAGAGGTTTAGAGCTCTCTCTCTCTCTCTCTCTCTCTCTCACACACACAGACACACACACACACACACAACTTCCAGTAAAGAAGGGGCAGACTAAACAGGGAGGAGCACCGAAAGTGAAAGTGTTCAGTCAGACGCCATTTCACATCAGAGCAGAAGCAGGAAAACAGTGTGATTTACAACCTCAGTTGAACCAAGGTGCTGCAGTTATTAAGCACAAGTGTATTTTTTATTCATATCTCAAAGTAGGAAGAAATGTTTTGAAGTTGCTGTGATTACCCCCCACTCATTCACAGTCACACACACACACACACACACACACACACACACACACACACACACACGTGACTTCCAGTAAAGCAGAAGGAGGAACAAACAGACAGGAAGTTAAAGTTTCAAGTGTTCAGTCAGACGCCATTTCACATCAGAGCAGAAGCAGGAAAACAGTGTGAGGCAGGTGAGTGTTAATATCAGGACTGTAAATAATGATTACTGTCATTATTGATCAATCTGATGATTTTTAATCACATTCATTGTTTAGTTGATTAAATGTGAAATGACAGAGTTTGAGGTGTTGAAACGTTGTTTTCCTGGTTTGTGCGTCCTCAGCGATGTCACGTGACTCACTGCTGAGCTCTAAATAGAGAGAAGTCACAGTTAAGAAGCACACACATGTTTATCTGAAGTCTGTTTGTTGGATTTAAACCAGAGTCAAAGTTTCTCTTTGTGATGACTAGAAAACACACATGGTTGTAGTTAAAGTCATGTAAACTAATAAGAAGCTACTAAGTTGAGAGGCAGGACTGGGTTTATTATACTGTGTATGTGTGTGTGTCTCCAGTGTTACTGGTTTACCTCTCAGACTCCAGAAGATGAAGAAAGAGGAGGAAGAGGAGGACGGAGCAGAGTCTGTAATATCCAGCTGTCTGTCTATGAAGAGTGACCGGTCCAGATATCGTCCTCCACTCTTCAGTAATGAACCTGGACCCTCAGACACAAAGTAAGAGACTGTTTCTACTGTAAACTGACCTAAAGATGATTAAGTTTAATATCATTTGATAATCTACATTACAACAATATTTGTTTTATTATCTTTTTGTAGTCTGAGCATTGACTTCATTACTTCATAAACCTCAGATCTGTGTGGTGGAGTAGGCCGTTCTCATCTTCTGTTCGTATGATATCGTACGAATCTAATTACATGCAGTGACACAAGTGATCAGTGCGCCTCCGCAACCAAATCTCACGGCTGTTCTTAAAATAGCCCTGAAATTTAATCTATTGATTAAAATCCAGTAATCCACGAATATTATATATTACTTTAAAAATATAAACGCTATATTATTAAACATTTAACCAGGAGGTGTGACCCCTTTTGTGTCTTTATATGTCCCGGAAAGACCGGCTACTTCACTGACGACTTTATTTATATCCTCAACATTTCTTAACATAAAAACAAGAAAGTGTCTTGGATGACTCGCCGAAATGTTGGCTGAATGTTATGACCATCAGTTTTTATTATTTCACTTTCGATTGTGAGAAATACGTTTTGTTTCTGCTGCTTTGGACATTAGCCTAAGTGGCTACTTTAGCCTACCCATGATCCTCAGTGAATGTAACTTGTTGTGAGGAATAAAAAGAGAAATAAACGTTCATGTCTCAATATTCTGCTCATAGTTGTCTACAGCGTATATATGTCTATGGTCTACACGTATCTGCAGCTCAGATACACAATATGATGATAATAATAAGGCTGTGAAACAAGCGCTTACATTAGGAGGCAATCCCCAGTGACGCCATGCGCTCCCAGAAGGGAACCCCGGCCCTCGGCCCCCTCCCACCTTTTTATATTTCATTGAGAAAAGATCACCCGGCGTCACGGCAGGTGGAAAGAGTCTTTAAAATGCCTGTTGATGACATTTATGCCGATAAATGTACAATATATTGTCCAAAGCTTCATATAGTAACCATAAACAAACTGTAGTTTGTCAGTTCTTATTACGAAATGTTATCAGTGTTTATCGTTGCTATGGTGGTTGCTAAGGACTCAACCCGGTGAAGTGTCTCCGGGTGAAGGGGTCACTGGCCATAATGATGAGTCTCTGAGCATCATCGTCGCCCTGCACTTTGCAACCCTGAACTCTTTCACCACAGATGAGAATGGGAGCTGGATCTGGTCTGATGTGATGTAGAGCCCCACAGCTGTGAGGCTGGGAGGGACTTATTGACTCTCCTCTCCACCCCTCCATAGTCTTTGGCATTTCATAGACTGTTAGGAGCCACATCAATGCTGGTAAATCCAGGACTTAAACTTGCCAGGTAGACTTTATCTATCGATCTTCCTCAGACATTCATCTGCCTGTTTTTCTGTGTAGATGTTATTCTTGTCACTGCTGGTGTCATCAGGTACCTTCCCAGGTATTTTATGGGGTTCTCCTTGATGGTTGGGATAACTTCTCCATGGACTTCAGTCACCTTCTCCCTCCTGATCATCATGCTTCTTGACTTCTTAGACTAGAAGACCCTCCTTGACCATGATGCCAGCTCTCCAGAGTCTTCAGGATCCACTTTGCCTACACATGTGATGTGGTTGTTATGGTGAGGTCATCCATAAATCCTCTTATTGGGGGTTTCCTGTCTCCAACTGAAGTCTCTGGTCCCCTGGCCCCCACTGCTGATGCAGTGATAAGAGGTTGTGGAGTAAAGTGCCATATGCATTGGGTAGGTCTAGCCAGACTATTGTTAGGTTGCCCTTGTTCCTATGTATCAGCCAGCTCAGTATGGTGGTTCGTTCCTGGCACCCAGAGAACCCTGGGACCCCGCTCTTCTGGACTGATGACTATGCAGTCATTCTCCATCATGTAGGCTGTAATCCGTCTCACCAAGACTGAGAACATCTGGGTCTTCACACATAGAAGAGAGATGTTTCTACACTGGACTCCCTTCTCCTTCAGCACAAAGCAGCCCTCTGCCCATATTTTCCAGAGGAGCTTCCACAGCCTGCGTACTAATAGTGAGCATTTCTTGTAGACTTTATAGGACAGGCTACTTGGTCCAGGGGCAGATGCTGTTCTGGCCTTCTTTACCACCTCTTCCGCTTCCTTCTGGGGTGGTTCTCTAGTGTCTCTCTGCTCATCTTTGGGTGGTCAACCAGGTCCTGGTCCCTGCCCTGAGGAGTTCCTCAACCTTCTCCTTAGAGCTAGAGTTAGTGTGCTGGATCTAGCTTCCCCCAGCAAGGCCTTAGTGAACCTGTAGGAGTCCTTGATGAACTGGGCATTCCTCAGTCTGCACAGGTGGTCTCTGAGCCCAGAGTTTAGGTCTTTAATGGGCTCTCTCTCCTCTTCTGTGGCTTTTGTGCTGGTGCTCTTTCTTTCCTCTGTGCCAAAGCGCTCCTTTGCTATATTGTAGGTGATTGCTGTCATCAGCTTCCAGGATTTTGTCTAGTTCCTCATCTAGTTGTTGTCACTCCACGTTGCTGCTCATCCTGGGCCATTTAACTCTCTCTTGCAGGTTGAGGTTGGCAGGAGGCATCAGTGTGGTCTGTTGTGTAGTTCTGAGGTAAGGAGGAGCTTGGTGTTGCCCCCCTCAGCTGCACCAGAGTTACCTTTTCTCCACACTGGGTTGATGCATCTTCAGCCTGTTGATGTTCTTGCAGACTTTGCCACTGTGGCATTTAACTTCTGGTGCACTGGACTCTCTTTAGTCATGTTTCAGTCCTGGCTGTTACCACTGAGTCTACTGCCCCCCCCCCCCTCTCTCTGGGGGTATTGTTCTGTATCGTGGTCTGTAGTTTTGGTGTCCTCTTGTGAGTGCTGTGCCTGAGGTTGCTAGCCTCGGGCACACATGCTAAACTTTCCTGGAGGTCATCTGTCTTTCCAGTGTCACCAGTCGTCCCTCGTTGCTATCCAGACTTTTCCTGGAAGTCACCAGTTGTCCAGAGTTTGCTTGTTGAGGATCTTCTAAAGAGGAACTGTATCAGCGTCTCCTCATGGCTGCACTAAAGCTTTGAGCAGAGTAACAACAGGAAGATTTGTATTGTTGTTGAATGTTCGGTTTATATAAACAATGGACAGATAAATAGCAGTTTGGTAGCTGGTTGCTAACGTTAGCTTTGCACTTGTTCATGTTTAGAATAGATAACATGTTCATGTGTGTTCAGCTGGGAGCCTTGCAGGCGTCCACACAGTTCAGATATCCAGTTAAACGTACATTAAATATAAATGTAATGTTTGTATTTTACAGGCTGAGTATCAGTACTCAGTACCTTTTAAGGGAAGTCAACACCAAATAATATCAAATGATTGCAAAGCATTCAACTTTTCACAGCGCCACATAGTGGACACAGGAAGTGACAGTCAGCTGTTCTCTGGTCAATGTGTTGATGCAACAAGTTGCTCTGCAGTAACATCAAACGAGCACAACCATCACTACTCATAGCTTTAATTATTATTATTATTATTATTGTTGTCTAACTAATGTTCTACTTTAAGTTTGACGTAGATGTAATGTCTCCAGACTTACAACAGGAAGTCATTTTACATTTACAGACGTCATACTTTAACAAATTCCTCCTGAAGAATGAACCAGAGCCACTTCAGCCCCTCCAAAGGGTCAGCAGATAAATGTGAGGGCTGCTGAGATGATTAATGGGAAAGAAAAAAAAACTAAGTTCTGATACACTAATGTGTTTTCAGGTTTTGGACTTTTTCTCTAATCTTTGATTTTTGCTGAAATATTGAATCATTTAAACATTTATTGAAATGAAAGCATGTGAGAAGTTTAGAGCTCTCTCTCTCTCTCTCTCACACACACACACACACACACACACATACACACATACACACACACACACACACACACACACACACACACACACACACACGACTTCCAGTAAAGACGGGGCAGACTAAACAGGGAGGAGCACCGAAAGTGAAAGTGTTCAGTCAGACGCCATTTCATATCAGAGCAGAAGCAGGAAAACAGTGTGATTTACAACCTCAGTTGAACCAAGGTGCTGCAGTTATTAAGCACAAGTGTATTTTTTATTCATATTTAAAAGTAGGAAAAAATGTTTTGAAGTTGCTGTGATCACCCCCCTCACTCACCGTCACACACACACACACACACACACACACACACACACACACACACATACACATACACACACACACACACACACACACACACACACACACACACACACACACACACACACACACACACGTGACTTCCAGTAAAGCAGAAGGAGGAACAAACAGACAGGAAGTTAAAGTTTCAAGTGGTCAGTCAGACGCCATTTCACATCAGAGCAGAAGCAGGAAAACAGTGTGAGGCAGGTGAGTGTTAATATCAGGACTGTAAATAATGATTACTGTCATTATTGATCAATCTGATGATTATTGATCGCATTCATTGTTTAGTTGATTAAATGTGAAATGACAGAGTTTGAATGTAGAATGTAGGCAGCAGGTTTAACAGGAAAGAAGAACATGTGCAACAAAATAATATCTCTATTGATTTCCATCCATCATGTTGAGTTGTAAAACTCTTCATACAATCATCAGACTCTAGTTTATAGTTTATATTGTTTATTTGTTGCACAGAAAGAAAAATAATACACAATACAAGAAAAGTGATATATAAGCAGAACTTGTTGAGATGAAGAAAAGAAAACAATAACTAACAAAAGAGAAATGTGCAGAAGGATCAATAAAAGCCATGAGGGCTTACTGAGTGCTCCTCCTACTGTGAGACATACAACATAAAAACTGAAGAGTAAAGAAAAACAGACACAAACAAACAAAAGCATTAAAAACTAACAAGAAAGGTGACAAAGTACCAATGCATAGAATAAATCACAGAGGGAAGCTGCTGACTTTATTGATGCTACTTATTAAAGTGTGTCTGGGTTTAAATACTTGTATCTGATAGAATAATGAGTAGACAGGAGCAGAGATAGACTCACCTTGCTGGAGGACCTGAGGACCAATCAGCAGGCTGAACACTGATGATGTGCAGGTGGAGGCAGACTGACACTTCAATCAGATCATGTAGTTCAACCTAAAATACTCCCAAACACAGTCAGAAGCATTTCTCTGTTTTACTAGTCCTGTAATGTAAACCCCCCCACTCTGAGCTGCCTGTTCCACCAGTACACACTGACCTCTGGTGGCTGTGCTGAGTACTACAACACATCACATCAGTACAGCTTCTTTGGATCAGTCAGTAAGAGGAAGAGGAGCCTCTGTGTTTCTAACTACTCTGTTATACTGTAATACTTTGATAGCAGCCAAACCTGATCTGCTGGCACAAAGAGCTCAAAGACAAATAACTTTCCATCATTAGACTGTTTTATTTGTGTGTGTAAATGTCAAATGACAGAAAGTAGATATAAGTATGAAATGACAGAACCAAAACATTTGAGCTCTTTTGTTTTTGGTGTCTTGTAGAAATGTTGTTAGAGGATTGGATCATACTGAGGGACTCTGCAGTATTTAGTCCTTCTTCTAGGAGAACCAGTAAACATACTGTAGTACTAGTACTGTAGTAGAAACCTCCTTTCATCACTGATATATGTTCTGGTTACAATAAGACTGTTATATATATTATTACTGATAGAGAACAAAATAAAGAGGTTTTCTTGTAGTTTGTGTATATTGAGGTGAGGAGTTGGACAGGAAGTGTGACAGTTGTTGATGTCAGAGGAACATTGGTGACCCAGTCTGAGTTACAGTATTATGATCATTACTGTCAGAGGGTTTAGTTTAGTCTCCCTGTGGACTGTAGCTGCACATTTATCTGTTAACACAGAACACACCTTTACTGGACAATAAGTGTTTTTACTACAGTGAGGAAGTATTTGTGTCTGTTTGTACCAAACAGCAGACCAACAGTCATAAAACTTCACAAAGATCATAAATTACAGACATGTGACTTCTAATAAAGAAGAAGGGAGGAGCAGACAGGTAGGGAGTAAAGGGGAAAGTCTGTTCAGTCATCAGAGCAGAAGCAGGAAAACAGTGTGAGGCAGGTGAGTGTTAATATCAGGACTGTAAATAATGATTACTGTCATTATTGATCAATCTGATGATTATTGATCACATTCATTGTTTAGTTGATTAAATGTGAAATGACAGAGTTTGAGGTGTTAAACGTTGTTTCCTGTTGTTGTTTTCCTGGTTTGTGCGTCCTCACAGCGATGTCACGTGACTCACTGCTGAGCTCTAAATAGAGAGAAGTCACAGTTAAGAAGCACACACATGTTTATCTGAAGTGTGTTTGTTGGATTTAAACCAGAGTCAAAGTTTCTCTTTGTGATGACTAGAAAACACACATGGTTGTAGTTAAAGTCATGTCAACTAATAAGAAGCTACTAAGTTGAGAGGCAGGACTGGGTTTATTATACTGTGTATGTGTGTGTGTCTCCAGTGTTACTGGTTTACCTCTCAGACTCCAGAAGATGAAGAAAGAGGAGGAAGAGGAGGACGGAGCAGAGTCTGTAATATCCAGCTGTCTGTCTATGAAGAGTAACCAGTCTGAACCTGAACCTCCAAACTTCAGTAATGAACCTGGACCCTCAGACACAAAGTAAGAGACTGTTTCTACTGTAAACTGACCTGAAGATGATTCAGTTTAATATCATTTGATAATCTACATTACAACAATATTTGTTTTATTATCTTTTTGTAGTCTGAGCATTGACTTCATTATTTTATAAAAGTCAGATCTATGTGGTGGAGGGAATCCAGTAGCACTGCATTGTGGGTAATGTAGGCAGCAGGTTTAACAGGAAAGAAGAACATGTGGAATAAAATAATATCTCTATTGATTTCCATCCATCATGTTGAGTTGTGAAAACTCTTCATACAATCATCAGACTCTAGTTTTTAGTTTATATCGTTTATTTATTGCACAGAAAGAAAAATAATACACAATACAAGAAAAGTGATATATGCAGAACTTGTTGAGATGATGAAAAGAAAACAATAACTAACAAAAGAGAAATGTGCAGAAGGATCAATAAAAGCCATGAGGGCTTACTGAGTGCTCCTCCTACAGTGAGACATACAACATAAAAACTGAAGAGTAAAGAAAAACAGACACAAACAAACAAAAGCGTTAAAAACTAACAAGAAAGGTGACAAAGTACCAATGCATAGAATACATCACAGAGGGAAGCTGCTGACTTTATTGATGCTACTTATTAAAGTGTGTCTGGGTTTAAATACTTGTATCTGATAGAATAATGAGTAGACAGGAGCAGAGATAGACTCACCTTGCTGGAGGACCTGAGGACCAATCAGCAGGTTGAACACTGATGATGTGCAGGTGGAGGCAGACTGACACTTCAATCAAATCATGTAGTTCAACCTAAAATACTCCCAAACACAGTCAGAAGCATTTCTCTGTTGTACTAGTCCTGTAATGTTAACCCCCCCCCCCCCCCCCCCCCCCCACACACACACACACACTCTGAGCTGCCTGTTCCACCAGTACACACTGACCTCTGGTGGCTGTGCTGAGTACTACAACACATCACATCAGTACAGCTTCTCTGGATCAGTCAGTAAGAGGAAGAGGAGCCTCTGTGTTTCTAACTACTCTGTTATACTGTAATACTTTGATAGCAGCCAAACCTGATCTGCTGTCACAAAGAGCTCAAAGACAAATAACTTTCCATCATTAGACTGTTTTATTTGTGTATGTAAATGTCAAATGACAGAAAGTAGATATAAGTATGAAATGACAGAAGCAAAACATTTGAGCTCTTTTGTTTTTGGTGTCTTGTAGAAATGTTGTTAGAGGATTGGATCATACTGAGGGACTCTGCAGTATTTAGTCCTTCTGCTAGGAGAACCAGTAAACATACTGTAGTACTAGTACTGTAGTAGAAACCTCCTTTCATCACTGATATATGTTCTGGTTACAATAAGACTGTTATATATATTATTACTGATAGAGAACAAAATAAAGAGGTTTTCTTGTAGTTTGTGTATATTGAGGTGAGGAGTTGGACAGGAAGTGTGACAGTTGTTGATGTCAGAGGAACATTGGTGACCCAGTCTGAGTTCCAGTATTATGATCATTACTGTCAGAGGGTTTAGTTTAGTCTCCCTGTGGACTGTAGCTGCACATTTATCTGTTCACACAGAACACACCTTTACTGGACAATAAGTGTTTTTACTACAGTGAGGAAGTCTTTGTGTCTGTTTGTACCAAACAGCTGACCAACAGTCATAAAGCTTCACAAAGATCATAAACTACACTCATGTGACTTCTAATAAAGAAGAAGGGAGGAGCAGACAGGTAGGGAGTAAAGGTGAAAGTCTCTTCAGTCATCAGAGCAGAAGCAGGAACACAGTGTGAGGCAGGTGAGTGTTAATATCAGGACTGTAAATAATGATTACTGTCATTATTGATCAATCTGATGATTATTGATCACATTCATTGTTTAGTTGATTAAATGTGAAATGACAGAGTTTGAGGTGTTAAACGTTGTTTCCTGTTGTTGTTTTCCTGGTTTGTGCGTCCTCACAGCGATGTCACGTGACTCACTGCTGAGCTCTAAATAGAGAGAAGTCACAGTTAAGAAGCACACACATGTTTATCTGAAGTCTGTTTGTTGGATTTAAACCAGAGTCAAAGTTTCTCTTTGTGATGACTAGAAACACACATGGTTGTAGTTAAAGTCATGTCAACTAATAAGAAGCTACTAAGTTGAGAGGCAGGACTGGGTTTATTATACTGTGTATGTGTGTGTGTCTCCAGTGTTACTGGTTTACCTCTCAGACTCCAGAAGATGAAGAAAGAGGAGGAAGAGGAGGACGGAGCAGAGTCTGTAATATCCAGCTGTCTGTCTATGAAGAGTGACCAGTCTAAAGGTCGTCCTCCAGACTTCAGTAATGAACCTGGACCCTCAGACACAAAGTAAGAGACTGTTTCTACTGTAAACTGACCTGAAGATGATTCAGTTTAATATCATTTGATAATCTACGTTATAAACATTGTTCTTTTATATATTATTGTATTTTTAATAAAAGCCTTTATTTTCATCTCCTGGTGGCTTTTATTTTATAACAGTCTTCTTTATGACATGGAGCCATCTTAAACTTCACACAGCACAGGTTTATTATGCAATCATTAATAACCACAATAATCATTTGAATTGTAGTTTGTCACATCCATGTTTACTAGCTTGCAGTCTTCTTCTTCTTCTCTGCCTTTGCTGGCACATTGTTGTCTCTGTCTAATTACTGTTGAACTCTTGTGATTATAGTTTATTTTATTTTATTTCAAGTTGAATGTGTTGAATCTCAGAGGCTGAAGAACAGAAAGTGTGTAAGTGTGTAAATACTGACAGTCTGGACTGTTTATGTGGGGAAAGAGCTGCATGCAGCTTGTGAGCTGTCGGTTGGCCTCCACTAATGTCATGTGACATAAAGAATGTGTTCATGTCCACAGAGAGAGGAAGAGGAGGGCTGTTTCTGTGGAGGAGCAGCTGTCCTGCTGTTCTTTGTGTCAGGACATCCTGAAGGATCCAGCCTCTACCAGCTGTGGACACTGGTTCTGCAGACTGTGCATCACCTCATACTGGGACCAGTCTGCTTCATCAGGAGACTCCTCCTGTCCCCAGTGTGGAAAAAGATCCAGAACCAGAGCTGGACTGCAGACAGACAGTCAGACCAGCACTGTACAAAGTAAGACTGAAGATCTGTCTGCTGATGTCATCATCTCTGAAAACAGGAATCTACCTCCTCTATCCTACTGAACATTAACAGTCACACTGATTTCTGTTTCATTCTACCTTTTTTCTTCTCTTTCAGCAGAAAGTGGTCTGCAGGAGGTTTTAGATGAACATCAGATCAGTCTGAGCAGCACATGTGAATGTGTGACTCAAGGAACTGATGAAGCAGGAACTAAAACCTTCCTCATCAGCATCTTCACTGAGGTCCACATCACAGAGGGACAGAGTGAAGAGGTTAATACCCAACATGAGGTGAGGCAGCTTGAAAGAGCTTCCAAGATGAAGACCCTCCATGACGCTACAATCAAGTGTCAGGACATCTTTAAAGTCTTACCTGACCAACAGGAAACTGAAGAGGTTCATACCCAACATGAGGTGAGGCAGCTTGAAACAGCTTCCAAGATGAAGACCCTCCATGACGCTCCAACCAAGGATCAGGACATCTGTGAAGTCTTACACAGAGTCAGAGTGGTTCTGATGAACGGCGTCGCTGGCGTTGGAAAAACCTTCTCAGTGCTGAAGTTCACTCTGGACTGGGCACAGCGCTCCAACAACCAAGATATCAGTCTGCTGATTCTGTTCTCGTTCAGGTCGCTGAACTTGATCAAAGATGAGCAGTACAGTCTGCTCATGCTGATCCATGTTTTCTATCCAACATTACAGAAGCTCACAGCAGAGAAGCTCGCTGGCTGTAAAGTTCTGTTCATCTTTGACGGCCTGGATGAAAGCAGACTTTCACTGGATTTCAACAACAGTGAGGTCGTGTCTGATGTCACACAGAAGTCATCAGTCAGCGTGCTGCTGACAAACCTCATCAAGGGGAAGCTGCTTCCCTCGGCTCTCGTCTGGATAACTTCCCGACCTGCAGCAGCCAATCAGATCCCTCCTTCATGTGTGGACAGGGTAACAGAAGTACGAGGCTTCACTGACGCCCAGAAGGAGGAGTACTTCAGGAGGAGATTCAGTGATGAAGAGCAGTCCAGAACAGTCATCTCACACATCAAGACATCCAGGAGCCTCCACATCATGTGTCACATCCCAGTCTTCTGCTGGATCACTGCTACAGTTCTGGACCACATGTTGACTACAGACCAGAGAGGAGAGCTGCCCAAGACCCTGACTGACATGTACTCACACTTCCTGCTGGTTCAGACAAAGAGGAAGAAGAACAAGTATTATGAGGGACATGAGACGAGTCCACAGGAGCTGACGGAGGCTGACAGGAACCTTCTTCTGAAGCTGGGGAGGCTGGCGTTTGAACAACTGGAGAAAGGAAACATCATGTTCTACCAAGAAGACCTGGAGCAGTGTGGTCTTGTTGTCACAGAGGCCTCTGTGTTATCAGGAGTTTGTACAGAGATCTTCAAAAGAGAGAGTGTGATCTTCCAGAAACCAGTCTACAGCTTTGTTCATCTGAGCGTTCAGGAGTTTCTGGCTGCAGTCTACATGTACCACTGTTACACCAGCAGGAAGACAAAGGTACTGAAGGACTTCCTGGGAGATGAAAAAGAAGATTACTCATCTCTGGATGTCTTCCTGATGGCAGCCATGCAGAAATCTCTGAGAAGTGAAAATGGCCACCTGGACCTGTTTGTCCGCTTCCTTCATGGCCTCTCTCTGGAGTCCAACCAGAGTCTCTTAGGAGGCCTGCTGGGTCAGACAGACAACACTCCAGAAACCATCCAGAGAGTCATCAACAAACTGAAGGAGATGAACAGTCGTGATATCTCTCCTGACAGAAGCATCAACATCTTCCACTGTCTGATGGAGATGAACGACCGCTCAGTACATCACGAGATCCAAGAGTTCCTGAAGTCAGAGAACAGACCAAAGAAGGAACTCTCTGTGATCCACTGCTCAGCTCTGGCCTACATGCTGCAGATGTCAGAGGAGGTTCTGGATGAGTTGGACCTGAAGAAGTACAACACATCAGAGCAGGGACGACGGAGACTGATCCCAGCTGTGAGGAACTGCAGAAAGGCTCAGTAAGTCCAGATGTGATTAACATTATAAATCAGTGTAGATTAGTAGTTTAGTTCTTCAAATATAAATAATATAACATTATTATTATAGTTAAAATAGTGCTCTACTTGTTTATATGTGAAATAACATGTCAGTTATATTTAGTCTCAGATGTTGTTGAGCTGTTTAAATGTTGAGTTTAAATAATGTTGATGTTTATAGCTGTTAAGTTAATGAACAGTTATTCTATTTATTTCTAGTCATTATTGGATTTGACAGTGTCTTCTTCTCTTTCTCTTCCTTTGTGTGTTGGAGGATTCATTCAAACCTGGTGAAACACATGAAGGACTTTAGAGGTTGTGGTTGAGGTTTTATTACAGCAGCATTTTATCACAACATATATCAGTATTTTACATTTATCAGTGAAAGCAGTAAAGTTATTATTACATGATATATAATCAGACATACAGGTAATACCTGATTTTACTCAGCAGGCTTTAAAATAAGATCTGAATCATCTTTGATTATTAGTTTCATTAGTGTTTGTGAACAGGCAGTAAATGTAGCTGCTTATGGATGTGAACCTGACAGCAGCAGGTAGCAAAGAGAGATGATCTTTCTCAACTGGAACTGTTCACTGAGCTGAACTGAGTCTAAATATCCTGCAGTCACATTAAACATAGTGGACAGTAAAAGTGGTTTTCTAATCAAGATGTCCTCATGTTAACTTAGTGGAGACAGACATGGGATCAGAGCTCACACACACACTGTGCACATTATGGAAGCCTCAATGTAACTCCATGTTCTCTCCTTCATCTGCAAGATTAAAGCTAAACAAAGATTAAAGTGTGCAGGTCTGAGAGAGAGTGATGAGAATGATTGTTTCATTCAAGCACAGTGAGACAGCATCAGCTGAACTGAGAGTGTTCTGGTAGCTTACTGGTTAAGATGCTTCCACTGATCTCTCTCCTCTTGTTTCCTGTTTATCTCTCAACTTTATAATAACTAATAATAATGGAGTCATCAGGCTGAAGCATCAGCTGGGCTTTGGGCTGGATCACCTTATCAAAGCTGGCCTGCTCAGTGTCTCCCTCTCTCTTCCACCAGCAACATCTCTTTTCTTTCTTTGCTTCATGTGTTTGTTATTGTCTAGCACACATTTCCCCTCATCCATGCACTTCCCTACACTACTGATTCTACACATTACACATGGAGTTTACATTTAGTTTGTTAATAACTTACTTTAATACATTATTTTAGTTTTTGAGATTCAAACATGTGTTCTCCTTGTTAGTCTGAACCTTGAGCCACTTCATGATAATATGTTGTAATATTTGTGTCATTACAGACTTACCGCTGTTAGTCTCTCAGACACTGACTGTGAAGTTGTGACCTCAGCTGTGAAGTCCAACCCTCATCTGACAGAGCTGCACCTGAGACTAGAGAAACTGTCTGGTTCATCAGAGAAGCTTCTGTCTGCTGTACAGGAGAGTCCAAACTGTGAACTGAAGACTCTGATGTGAGTTCACTGACTGTAACTTTGGTAGATTGTTTTCTTTTTATTTAATTCACATCCTTCACTGTTTGGTTCATTCATGTGAATGGAGTGATTAATTCATGTTTACTGTGGACTAAATAAATAGTTGTATTGTTTTGTATTGTAGTTATATGATTTGTGGTGTATAAAAAGATTCAACATTTATCAATAGAAGATGAACAAAATGTACATAATATAATTTCATACAACCAAGTAATTTAAAATAAAAAGTATAATAAAATCTACTCTCTAAATGATTTGAAGATTTACTTAATAATTTCATAACAGTGATGTTCCTGTCTGTGGAAAAAATGAAGTAGACTTTAATTAATAAGTTTAAATAAATATTATTTATGCTTAAATATGATTAACATTCACTTCATATTTTCAGGGATGTTAAGTTGAGAGAATTTGGCTTCTGACAAGGTCCCGAACAATTGCAAACTGTGAGAAAACCGTAACTCCTGTCCAAAAACCGAAAACACTGTGAGAGACACAGAAGCCGGCAGATTCTGACAGTGTTTATTTTATTCAGATATTCCTTAAAATGAGCGAGTAAGCTCAGTGTGAACACAGAGTGAGATTCTTTAGGAAAAAAAAGATGATTACATTAGGGTTAGTGGGGAGTGAGACAGGTATTGCTACCGGTCTCGCCCCCCCCCCCCCCCCCCCCCCCCGTTTAAATGTTGTGCAGACCCCGCCTGTCAACGTCACATTTTATGAATCCCAACACCTATGTCTACATTTTGATGAAAAAATATTTCTCTCCTTTTTACGGTTTGGCCGTGAGCTCGAGTTAAAAATAAAAATTGAGGTCATTTTTTACTGCTTCTCACACTCAAGCTAACTGCCGCTTCCACTCTAACTTTGAAGAAAAAGTGATTTCCACTCCTCGTTTGACTGCTCATAGTTTGAAAAGTTTACATGTTATGTAAAAATAGTTTGGTGTTTTTCCAGAGAGGACAAGTTTTCCTCCGTTTTAAAGTTTTAATCACGTTTCTACGTGCACGTATGGGAGAGCTAGATGACTCTTCACCCCGAGGCTCCTTTCCAGCACTAATAATGGAGTCATCAGGCTGAAGCATCAGCTGGGCTTTGGGCTGGATCACCTTATCAAAGCTGGCCTGCTCAGTGTCTCCCTCTCTCTTCCACCAGCAACATCTCTTTTCTTTCTTTGCTTCATGTGTTTGTTATTGTCTAGCACACATTTCCCCTCATCCATGCACTTCCCTACACTACTGATTCTACACATTACACATGGAGTTTACATTTAGTTTGTTAATAACTTACTTTAATACATTATTTTAGTTTTTGAGATTCAAACATGTGTTCTCCTTGTTAGTCTGAACCTTGAGCCACTTCATGATAATATGTTGTAATATTTGTGTCATTACAGACTTACTGACTTTAGACTCTCAGGCACTGACTGTGAAGTTGTGACCTCAGCTGTGAAGTCCAACCCTCATCTGACAGAGCTGCACCTGAGACTGAAACTGTCTGATTCATCAGAGAAGCTTCTGTATGCTGTACAGGAGAGTCCAAACTGTAAACTGACTCTGAGGTGAGTTCACTGACTGTAACTTTGATAGATTGTTTTATTTTTATTTAATTCACATCCTTCACTGTTTGGTTCATAATTTTCAGGATTATCTTGAATAATAATAATAATAATAATAACAACAATAATAATAATAATAATAATAATAATAATAATAATAATCTAAGATGAAACTAAATAATGAGCATGACAGGTTTCTTTATTGCACACTTAGAATAATAAACATGTCAATCATAAGCCGATATAATAAAACCAGAGCTCCATTAGCAGCAGCGATGCTAACGGGCATGATGAGTTGAACAGCTACCAATGTGAACTTGTCCAGTCTGCCCTGTTGCATGATGGGCCATAGCCAGCAATGCTAGAGATCAGGACTAACTTGTACTTATTAAACTAGGCAGTAACATACAATGATGATAGAAGTCAGAGATGATTGGAAGCTCCAAGGAGCTCAGCAGTGACCAGAGATTAGAGAGCAGCTAAAGAATGGTGAGACTAAACACGAAGCACCAACCACCAGTTATATGCAGAGCTTACCATAGCTGTTAGCTTTACACACCTTTCATCTGTCATTTATTGAAGAGCCATCAGGATGCTGTAGATGACCAACAGTCTAGATGTTGAAGAGGAGCTGATAATGACCTCACATGTCTGCTGAGTACATGACATCATTAATAAATAACCTGAGTCTGAAGATCAACGTGCTCCTTCATTTGATATATCTGTAGACCTTGTTAAAGGATGAATAAAAGAGGTCAATGAATTCATCTTCAGAAGAAAAGGGGCTTCTAAAATCATATTGTAAATATGATAGAATAACTACACAGTCAGCCTGTAGATCACATCACCTGTCATCTACATCATGTTGTCATAGTCATAATGACAGCGACGCTAAATAAAATAACGTAATCAGTGAAATGACAGCAGAATACATGCAGCTCAACATTTGACTTTTACTCTGAAATGCTGCTGGTGTTGTAGCCAGCGATGGTGAAGCTGCTGATGCATCAACTTCAACTTATTTATATCACTTTAAACACAATATCATTGGTCCAGAGTCCTTCACACATAAGAACACTAAATAAATACAAATAAAAACACAATAAAAGAATCTGAATGATGCTGCGAGAGCCAACAATGTGATGCTTCTATAAATAAAACAGAAACGCTGTCAGGTTTACAGAAACATAACTGCTGCTGAACACAGTGAGCTGAATGATGATCTGATGCTACATGTCACACCGAGGCAGATGAAGTCTTTACCGAGGCAGATGAAGTCTTTACCGAGGAAGATGAAGTCCTTACCGATCAAGTCAAGTCAAGTCAAGTTTATTTATAAAGCACATTTAAAAACAACCTCAGTTGAGCCAAAGTGCTGTACAGTTATTAAAATACAATATAATCACACACAATATAAAAACAATAAAGGAATAGTAAGAGCTCAATTTAAAACTAAAATTAGAATAAAAACAAATAAAAAGTAAAATAAATAAAAAGTAGGAAGACAAGGATTCTCGCCTAGCTGGGACTGAACACCAAGGAGAACAGATATGTTTTTAGTAGTGTTTTAAAATGCTCTACAGACTGTGCAGCTCTAATGTTGAAAGGTAGGCTGGTCCACAGCTTGGGGGCCACTGAGAAGGCTCTGTCCCCCCGAGTAGAGAGTCTGGACCGAGGTACAGCCAGGAGCTGTACCTCGGTACTGGTTTGTTGACCTTAGTGCTGGTTTGTTGACCTTAGTGCTCTAGATGTACTGTGAGGCTGTACAAGCTCTGATAAGTAAGATGGTGCCAGACCATTAAAACACTTAAAAACAATTAATAAAACCTTGAACTGGATCCTAAAAAGAACAGGCAGCCAGTGCAAAGATGCAAGGACAGGACTGATGTGATCACGCCGTTTCTTTCCAGTCAGCAGGCTGGCGGCTGCATTTTGGACCACCTGTAAACGGTGCAGTGCTGACTGGTCGAGACCAACAAACAAAGAGTTACAGTAGTCTAACCGTGAGGTAACAAAGGTGTGAATGACTTTCTCCAGTTCATTCCTGGGGGGATAAGCCTTTGCTTTTGCTATTAATCTTAGCTGGAAGAAGCTTGTTTTCACGATGGAGCTTATCTGTTTATCTGTTGAAGATGAAGTCCTTACCGAGGAAGACGTAGTCCTTAATGATGAAGATGAAGTCTTTACCGATGAAGATGAAGTCTTCACCGATGAAGATGAAGTCTTTAATGATGAAAATGAAGTCCTTAATGATGAAGATGAAGTCCTTAATGATGAAGATGAAGTCCTTACCGATGAAGATGAAGTCCTTACCGATGAAGTGTATCTCCAAGGTCTATTCTGAAACATCGGATTTAAGTTATTTAGGGTTATATAGATGGGTGCGTGATTTAATAAAATTCCAATAGTGCAACTCTTAACATTACTTAATGCGACTTTAGGGCTGAGAATGAAGTCAATTCTACTTCATGTTTTGTGAACCCCAGAGTAAAATGTAAACGCCTTATCATTAGGATGTAAAACACGCCAGGTATCCACTAAATCAAGTTCACTGCAGGTATCTGATACAGCTCTAGCTCTCCTAGACGTTGAATTTTGTACTGAAGGTGATTTATCCATTACTGAGGAAAAGTAACAGTTAAAATCTCCAGCTATGACTGAGTTCTCACTGATCCAGTCAGCAAATAGGGACATAACCTGAGAGATAAAGTCATTAGACTGTACTGGAGGAAAGTAAACATTTAGGAGGGATACCAATTGGCCATGGAAATGGCCCTTCAACATTACATATCTACCATATTTATCAGAAATAGTTTGGACATCAGATAGAGGTAGACGCTTATTTATCAAAATGGCAACCCCCCTGCTCTTACTGGTAAAAGATGAGCTAAACACCTGCCTGACCCAGTCACGCTTAAGCTTTGAGTGCTCATTAGCAGATAGGTGTGTTTCTTGTAGGAGGGCTATATGAACATGATCCTTTTTTAAAAAACTCAATCTTTTTCCGCTTAATAGGATTGTGTATACACCCTACATTCCAACAGCAGATTTTTAGTGTGGGTCTGTCACTGATCATTTTGTATTAAGAAAACCATCTTGGCTACATTTGGATGAGAATACTGAAAACAACTAGAGCTCCCTGAAGCTAGACTGAGACACAAAGGAAAAAAAGAAAAGAAAAACACTGCTTTGCTAACATTTAAAACATAACTATGTACAAGGAACAACAATAAAAGATAATGGATACACATTGGGGTCAGGACTTTGGTCTGTTACACCCATCAGGGGTGTGAGCTAACTTCCTTACTCAAATAAAGGAAGATGCTGGACCGGCTATTAATCTCCTTTCAAACCTTGAACTTGTAACACATCTCAACTGCTGGCCCGCAGCTCTAATCAAGAAAGAAAAAGAATGATAGTCAACAGTGAGCGTTTTAGCAACCATCTATTGTGTGAGGGGTATAGTAACTTTGATTGATTACTTAAACTCAGTATCTTAAAATATGAGACGGAGAACAGAAGTCGTCGAACAGCCAACTGGGATCTTTATTCGTCAATAGATGCGGACATCAACGAATGTCAGAACAGCAAATAGCAAACAGCAAAAACAGCCCCGAGGCATGCCCTTACAGACCCTTTATTCCATTGATTGCGTATGGTGTCGTGCGTCATTGTGTTCGTGCACCAGGTCAAGTGGACCTGACATGTTCAGGCTAATTCTCAGTTCCTGGCATTCTACTCTGTGTCACGGTGGTCATGATCTCCCTGTAATATTAGATGTGGTGAAAAACAACTCCTTATAAGGAATTGATGGACCAAAATGGTAAGGCCTGTTGAGCAATGTTAAGCAATTCTAACCTTTGCCTCTATCTGGTGTTTTTCCTCGTTCTTCCTTCTGATACAAAAAAATAAATAAATAAAAAATTCAGCAAGCATAAACCTACCGACATACAGAAACAGCATTAGCTATATAGCACATGTAATACATATGACGAAGGATATAGCCGTGCCAATCCCAATATCATGGTGTAGAGTTTTATGCTCACCAGATCCTCTAGCAGTCAAACCTGACATTTTCAGAGAAGATCAGTAGATGGTCATGGTCTCCTGTAGTGTGTAAGAAGATAGAAGGCTCTCAGTCAGCAAGGGTCGCGGAGGGAGATCCTCCACGCTGTAGCACTCTATCCAGAAAAACAGCCACCTCTTTAGGATGCTTGAAGAATTTCTCCTGCCCGTCATGTTTAACCCTCAGCACGGCTGAGTATAGCATGGCAAAGGGGATCAGTCTCTCCTTAAGCTGTTGTTTCACCGGGTAAAATTCCTGTCGCTTCCATACAACAGTTATGGAGAAGTACTCAAATATTATGATTGGGGTACCGTTGTAGACTAGGGACTGCGCCTTCCTTGCCGCCCGCATGATCCGGACTTTATACTGGAAGTTGTGGAGCCTTATGATAACAGCCCGGGACCGCTGTCCAGGGAGAGGACGGCGTGTGAGGGCGCGATGGCAGCGATCAAGTTTAAGGGACCCACCTTTGAAGCTCACCTTCAATATCTCCAGCAGCCAGGTTTTGAAGAAAGCAACAGGGTTAGTGCCTTCACTGTCCTCGGGAAGCCTGATGACTTGTATGTTGCACCGCTGGCTCCTATTCTCCAGATCAATCTTTTCCAAGGCCGCCTCCAGCTTGCTCTCCACTTCAGATAGCTTAGTGATGTGAGTTGCTGCGGCGTCCTCAGAGCTTGAAATGCTGCTCTCGGCTTCTGTAATCCGTGAATCCAGTGTGGTGATTTTGGACGAGCAAGCCTTGAGTTTCTTCAAAACCGGGTCAATCTTTTTGTCAAATGAAGCCTCCACACCTTTGAGCACCTCAGTAGTTATTCTTTCCACCAAGCTGTTGGCGTCGACTTGACCCAGAAATGGGGAGTCTGAACTTCTCCAGATTTAGCGGATTTCACAATAAGGTTCAGTTTTCTCTGAGTGCCAGGCATTGTCCTACCTCTAGACTAGGACGTCCGCTCACCGTGACTACACCTTCTATGAGAAAAATAACTATAATGATACCGAACTGTGGGAGCACAGACAAGGTGCTGCTACTCCGCCATTCGCGTCACGTGACTCCCATTAAGGTCTGTTTTAAAGGAGAATCAGATGAAGTCCTTAATGATGAAGATGAAGTCCTTACTGATGAAGATGAAGTCCTTACTGATGAAAATGTTCTGAATGAATGAAAGGAAACTAAAGTGAAAGACGAAGCATGAAATAAGTGTTCCCTGTCCAGAAGCAGAGCATGGTCAGCTCTGTACAAATGTTGGAAATCAAATAAAACTCTAACAGTGAAGTTTACTATTTAGCCTAGCAGCTACGTACATGCAGCGCTAGCTAGGAAGCTTACTGCTGAATCACTGGAACCCAAATACAAAGTTAAATGCTGCATAGAAACAACCTTCAAAGTGACTTTATGA
>NC_070586.1:1096486-1133986 GCF_027409825.1 Scomber japonicus | reverse complement strand
TATTTATTGTAATTGTAAAAAATTGACGAAAATATATATTTGTAAAATAATCCTTGAGGCACATGAGGGATATTATTCTGTAGGTTATACAGTTGGTTTGAAATCATTCACTCAAGTGGTTGAAGCGCATAATAGGTTTGTATTTTGAATGTTGAATATTAAATTAACTTAATGTCTCTTATGAAAGGAAGGGCACTGAGGAAGCGATCTGCCCCAAACGTCTGTGCCGTAATAAAGTGGCATTGTGTGATCAGAGTGCTGTCCGTTTATATTGTCTGATATATTAATATTGTATAATCTCGTGAATTTACACATTAACAGAGTCGGCAATTTTCTGCCAGCATTCCTTCCTGGCTTTTGCTGCAGCATCAGAGTTGCTTTTGGCCTGGATGATGTTTGAATTCTTCATATTTATGAAGAATAATTGTCTGCTCCTCCATGGTAAAGGGTAAAGTAGTCTGCTCTGCAGGGTTTCTGCATGTTTGTGATTGGTCAGACGCTGCAAACACCTCTCCTTTATGTGAGCGCGCAGTGATCCAGATTGGAAAACCCTGGGTTGATTTACCGAGTTGATAACCAGCTTCGTAGTACCGCTTATCCTGGACTGCGAAGATCTGGTTAAGTCAACCCAGGTAACGGAGAGAGATCCTGGATAGGTTAATCCAGCTTCGTAGTACAGGCCTCTGGAATCACAGCAGCTGTTTAGCTGAGAGCTCTGACTGATTGTCATGTGATGATTTAACAGCAGGAAACATCTTCAAATCCCACAGAGACTCTGTAGCTTTAAACTTTGATAAGAGTTGACATGTATCAGCAGTAAATCCATCAGTAAACTGATGAGTGAATGTCTCTGTTTCTGCAGTAATGATGTGTTCATGACTCTCAGCACTTTATTTCCTCTGTGTACTTGAGTGAAATCTGCAGAGGAAACTCACTTGATAGTAAAAGTGTGTGCAGGTGTGTGAGCTTGGAGCTCAGTGTGTTCACTCCAACATGTTAACATGAGAGCTGAAAGGAAGCAAGCTACGCTGCACAGCTGTTCCACTTGTGGTCTGAACAGGACTGAAGTCCCTGCTGCTCTTTATACTGGATGTGCTGCATCACTGACTGACAGCTGATCAAGTGAGTCTCACTAAACACTCATTTATCTCCTCTGTTCTTTCTTCTTCTCTCATCAGATGGGGGACACCATGATCTCTGTCAGAGTGAGAGTGAACATCCAGGAGTGTTGAGAGAGGATCAGCTGGATCCTGATGATCCATCTGGAGTCTGGATCTGGATTTTGTGGTCTTCACTTAAGTCTCTTAACTGACTCCAAACTGAACAGTTATCTGTGGATTTAGCTGAAGATAAAAACAGGTGTTATAAGTCAGACTGTGAGCCTGGGCTCATATTTATCAAGCGTCTCAGAATCACACTGAGAGTTAACGAGGACTAAAACTAATGAATGAAGCAGAAGAGAATTGACTGTGACTTTCAGCAGGAGAAGGATTACTGCTGGGAGAGAGTGAGACGTGGCTGTTTTACCACAGTCAGAGCAGCAGAGTAGAAATAATGTGTGTTCTGTCTCCTTATTCAACAATAATACGTTTTAATCTTCAACCCAACAGTGTTTACTGTTTTATTCCATTTCTATCATCACTGCTTAGCTGTTTGTTTTAGGATTGATTTAAAGATTTGATGACTTTTAAAGGCTCCAGATGACTTTTCAGAGTCTCAGTGTGTAAATATTAAAGGTATCCAGCTTTAATATACAGAAATATGTCCAAATGAACAGTTTATATCTCTTTAACAATGTGTGTGTTTAACAAGAACTATATCATTTAAATTTGTAGGTGAGATCATGTGATCCAGCCCTATCCAATCACATCCTTTCCATCTAGTGTTCTACATTAGTGCAGCATCTTGCATGTATTGTACAACAGTGCACACAGCGATAATGATGCAAACGGACACAACTTGATTAAAAACATGAAATGTATTTTCTCCACTGTCCAACTCATCTCCAGCTGAACCTCCTGTTGACTTATGTGTCCTTACAGCTCTTTGAAATCTATCTGTGCCATCAGCAGTTTAAACACATCAATCATTCAATAAATAAAGCCTCCATTAGTTTTTCTCTAACTTCACACTGAGTGGAGGGAAATGAATTAGTGCTGATTATCAGCACAGATAAATATGGAGCCTGGTCTTTGCTGTCAGGGTTCTGGATCAACCTGTTTGATAAGACTTTATCTTCCTTTAAATCACTTCTTCTAACTCATTTTATCCACTGATCTACCACTTTTATATGCTGTACAGTTTTCTACTGGTCTGAAGGGAGGCTGGTGGGACCATGCTGATAATAAACAAAGACCTAATTCTAATAAACTTGGAAAATAAATGAAGTGTCAGCGTTTTTATCCTGTGTGGAGCTTCAGCTTCATGTTTAACATCTATTTTAATTGAAGTTATTTTTCTGTCTTTGTGTATAAATGAGAAATAATCAGAATAATTCCACATTCTGTTTAATGAATCTGATCATCCAGGCAGTATTATTAAACTTATATTATTGTAATTCTTTACATTCACAAATGTGTGACTCTGCCTTTTGCCTCAACACACTTAAGGGCAAACTCATTTTAACTGTATTATCCCCTGTTTCTTTCATTTGCATTCCAACATTTTAATAGAGTACTGATTTATCCAAATTTCATGAACCTGCCTTTTTATCAATATGTATATTTCTAGCTGTGCTGCCTCAAAAGTAAATTGAATAATCTCTACACTTACACAACAAACATTCAACACTATCATAGCTATTGCTCTCATCTGACACAACCTTCTTGATCTTTGCCATGATCTCCTCTGCATACTCTTTTATCCACATGTACATGCTGCAGAAATATATCTTATCTATTAGAATGATGGAAGCTGCAGTTCAGTCTGCGTCCACACGGAGGAGCCAAACCTCTATAGAGCTCAATGCTTTAACTACCACTCATAATACTTCTATGCTTTCACTGCTAGATTTCCCTCTGAAATGTAAAAAGTAGCATCACATGGAAATACTACAGTTAAGTACAAGTACCTCAAAATTGGTTTCATCTGAACATGTGACCACTGAGCATGATCACTACACACACACACACACACACACTACACACACACACACACACACACACACACACAGACACACACAGACACACACAGACACACATAGAGACACACACACTCACACACACACAGAGAGACAGCTGATCAGGTAGACAGGTAGGTTTATTTATGATGTAGAGCTGCTTTATCATATGGAAACACTGGGTCACATGTTTTACACCTGCAGGCTCTCGATGGTGCGCTGCAGCGGGTCCACGGTCCAGAAGTCCCGGTTCCAGCCCAGAAACCAGCCGGTGAAGGTTGGCGGTTCAAATCCCTGCTTCAGCGTCACCGTTTATTCATCTGGTTTGAAGAGTCTGGACCTGAACCTGGAGGGGGACAGGGTCAGGACCTGGACCTGGAGGGTGACAAGATCAGGACCTGGACCTGGAGTGGGACAGAATCAGCACCTGGGCCTGGAGGGTGACAGGGTCAGGACCTGGACCTGGACCTGGAGGGGGACTGTGTGTGTGTGTGTGACCAGGTCCTAGTCCCTGCCCTGAGGAATTCCTCAACCTCCTCTTTAGAGCTAGAGTTAGTGTGCCGGATCTAGCTTCCCCAGCAAGGCCTTAGTGAACCTGTAGGAGTCCTTGATGAACTGGGCATTCCTCAGTCTGCACAGCCGGTCTCTGAGCCCAGAGTTTAGGTCTTTAATGGGCTCTCTCTCCTCTTCTGTGGCTTTTGTGCTGGTGCTCTTTCTTTCCTCTGTGCCAAAGCGCTCCTTTGCTATATTGTAGGTGATTGCTGTCATCAGCTTCTAGGATTTTGTCGAGTTCCTCATCTAGTTGTTGTCACTCCTTGTTGCTGCTCATCCTGGGCCATTTAACTCTCTTGCAGGTTGGGGTTGGCAGGAGGCCTCAGTGTGGTCTGTTGTGTGGTTCTGAGGTAAGGAGGAGCTTGGTTTACTTTAACATTTGATGTATTCAAAGACATTCTGAGGTGTTTTAGTTTTAGTGGAACTGGTTTGAAGTCGGTCCTCTAACTAATGTTCTACTTTAAGTTTGACGTAGATGTAATGTCTCCAGACTTACAACAGGAAGTCATTTTACATTTACAGACGTCGTACTTTAAGAAATTCCTCCTGAAGAATGAACCAGAGCCACTTCAGCCCCTCCAAAGGGTCAGCAGATAAATGTGAGGGCTGCTGAGATGATTCATGGGAAAGAAGAAAACAATAAGGTCTGATACACAAATGTGTTTTCAGGTTTTGGACTTTTTCTCTCTTTTTTTCTTTGATTTTTGCTGAAATATTGGATCATTTGCTTTATTTATAAAGCACATTTAAAAACACCCTCAGTTGAACCAAGGTGCTGCACAGTTATTAACTAAAAGTGTATTTTTTATTCATATTTCCAAGTAGGAGGAAATGTTTTGAAGTTGCTGTGCCTCTTAAAGAGCTTTTTCATTTCAGTGAGTTTTTCCTGATTAAATAGTTTAATGTTGGGGGTCAGCTGTGGATCAGCAGGTAGAGCAGTCAGCAACCAGTTCCAGTCCACATGTCCATGTGTCCTTGGACAAGACCAAATTGCTCCCATTTCTATGCCAACAGTGTATGAATGGTTAGTTTCCTCCTGAATGAATGAATGAATGAATGGGTGAATGAGACTTGAAGGACTAGAAAGGTGCTATATAAGTACAGTCCATTTACCATAATGTTAGTCTACAGTGATCGGAGGACACACACATGACAAACATCAGACTTTATGATCCAGCTGATAAAGATTTATACTGTCTGTTAATGTTTGACTCTTGTTCCAGATTGTTGGTTCCAGAGTTCAGAGCTGCTGTTCTGTGATCAGATTCCCTTAAAGAAGACTTCAGGTTAAAGATGAATACAGAGAGTTGAGACCTTAAAAAGCTCCTGCTGTCAGTTCCATGTTTGTCCTTCTTCTGGTTGGTTTCCTGCTTGAAGCTGCTGATTCATTTCACCTTCACTCATCAGCTTGATTCAGATGATTTTCAGCATCTAAAGGTAACGTAAGCAACAGTTTCATCATGTTTGTGTCAGCAGCTGTTAAAATGATCTGATAACAGTACAGATGGAAGTTATACTGATGACTTATGATCATTTGTTGATGCATTGATGGAATGAACTAAACTACAGAAGAAATAAGAAAAGATGAAGTTCAGCCTCTTCAGATGTTTAATTCTGTGGTTCATGTTGAGACTTAATGACGGCCTGTTAATTGTCTAATCACATTATTTTCTCTGGTTATTTGAAGTAAGAATACAGAGGATCATAATATGGAGCTCTGACCTCTAGTTCAGTGAAGATTGACATGAATATGAAGATGAACTGTGTGCATCAATAGATCAGACTCATGTGTTTGGTCATTACTGTCGTGACTTTACAGTTAACCCCAAATTGCTCCTATCGCTGCGGCAACGGTGTGTGAATGAGAATGAATGGTTCACTTCCCTCTGATGTGTCAGGTAGTTTTTCTAAAAGCTTTTCTTGTCCTTGTTAGAGAAGTTAGGTGACAGTATGGAGTCTCCTCCTTCATCACATTTGAATCAGCAGTGTCACTCAGTCAGTGAGGGACATTCACTGTCCACAGTCCAGCACAATGCAGCCTGCTTACTGATGAACTGTAATAAAAAGTCATAAATATGTTACAGTCAGAGATCTCTGACAATGTTTTAGTCTCAGAAATAGTGAAATCATCTTTTCATTGATGATATTCAGTTATTGAAGCAGCTGAGAGCTGCAGCAGCAGCAACATGTTTCTACTGTAGCTCTGCATTTACTGTTTAGTTTCACACATTTTACATCAACACTCTCATTCTCTCAATGCTTCATGTTTCTCTGTAGATAATGTTTAACATCAAGGTTCAAAGTTCTGATCATTCAACCATATAACCTTCTGATATTACATCCTTATTGTCCAACACTGACATCATTAATATAACTGATAACTTTTATCTACAGTGATATTTATTTTTATAGCATCAGAGTCTTTATGTGTATTCAGTAAATGATTGTTTGAAGCCGTCATGGCTCTGAGTGTAACATGTAGAGTCAGAACTGTTTTTAGACAAAGACAAGCTGTTTGTTTAGCAGCTGGAAGACACCAAAGAGGAGGAAATATTTGATATTAATGTCAGACGTCCAGTCTGCTTCACTGATGTCCAATGTAAAGCTCACTGCTCCCTGCAGTAAACAGCTGATACTGAGACTAAAGGCTCACTGTCCAAATGTGACAGGTTTAGCGCTCCTCTCACTCCCTTTCATTTGGTGTGACATGTGGTGGTTTGGTTTCCTACTACCTTGAATTCACGGTTGGATTTAGTCTCTTGAAACATCAGGATGCAGGATAATAGATGATAATCATAAAGAGATCAAATCATATCTGTTATCAAACAGTCCTCCACTCCTCCAAATACAACAGATTTGACTGATCCTGTAAAAATGTTTGTATCATAGTTTTATAAAAAGTTACAGCCTTATTTTTAATAACATGGTGTGAAGTGTTGATGTGAAAACTGTGAAAGACATTTGTTCAGTGTGTGTTCAGTTCTTTGGGGTTCTGTTTCCATCAGACAGACAACAGTGACATTAGTTTGTGGACAGATGAACATGAGTTTCCAGTGAAATCTGTCAGATTGGTTCATGTCCTCACAGAGAGTCTTGGCAGGTTCCTCCTGTGTGTTTGGAGCTGAACTCTGCTGCAAGCTTCACTGCTTTAATATCATCTTGATGCTTTTGGACTTTGACTGTGAAGTTATGAGTGTGACAGCGTCCTCAGATTGATGATGAAGGACTGATGAAGGAGAATCAGCTGCAGCTTCTCTCTGTGTTTCCTCTACAGGTGAAGGTAGAACCACTCTGTGACCACATGTGGATCTGAATTCATCTGGTGAGTATTTTCTTCTTTCTGACACACAGCTGGATCAACATAGATGCATGTCATCAGTTTTTAAACACAAGTGAACTATAACTTGCTGCATATGAGCTCTGAGGTGGACAAAGGGTTAGAGTAAAGACTTACTATGGCTCCGTCTGGTTGTAATGAATGAGCATGTTGTTGTGTTTGTGTGAAGGTGTTTCTCTGCTATGGATCAGTGTGAGGACAGAGAGGAGGGAGTCCCTCCCTCTAAAAGCTCTCTGTGTGGGGAACATGACAGCCAGACCAAAGCTCAGAGGTGAGATGAGGATCTCTAACTGTCCATCACTGTTCTCCACTCACATCACTCCACCATCATTATTCACACTCAAACATCTGTGTGTGTTGTGTTGAAGAACAAACCAGCAGCACAGACCAGACTCTGATGAACTCAGTCGGGTGTCTGTCAAGAATCTGGGGTTGCTATTTGAACCAAAGAAATTCAACGATGGACATAAATCTGCTGGTCAGAGGTAAGAACGATCCATCATGTTGAGGTCTGAAAACTCTTCATACAATCATCAGAATCACAGAGTGAACAAACAGCAGACCAACAGTCATAAAACTTTACAAAGATCATAAATTACACTCATGTGACTTCTAATTGAGAAGAAGGGAGGAGCAGACAGGTAGGGAGTAATGGTGAACGTCTGTTCAGTCATCAGAGCAGAAGCAGGAAAACAGTGTGAGGCAGGTGAGTGTTAATATCAGGACTGTAAATAATGATTGGGGTCTGATGATTATTTATCACATTCATTGTTTAGTTGATTAAATGTGAAATGACAGAGTTTGAGGTGTTAAACGTTGTTTCCTGTTGTTGTTTTCCTGGTTTGTGCGTCCTCACAGCGATGTCACGTGACTCACTGCTGAGCTCTAAATAGAGAGAAGTCACAGTTAAGAAGCACACACATGTTTATCTGAAGTCTGTTTGTTGGATTTAAACCAGAGTCAAAGTTTCTCTTTGTGATGACTAGAAAACACACATGGTTGTAGTTAAAGTCATGTCAACTAATAAGAAGCTACTAAGTTGAGAGGCAGGACTGGGTTTATTATACTGTGTATGTGTGTGTGTCTCCAGTGTTACTGGTTTACCTCTCAGACTCCAGAAGATGAAGAAAGAGGAGGAAGAGGAGGACGGAGCAGAGTCTGTAATATCCAGCTGTCTGTCTATGAAGAGTGACCGGTCTAAAGAATATCCTCCAGAATTCAGTAATGAACCTGGACCCTCAGACACAAAGTAAGAGACTGTTTCTACTGTAAACTGATGATTCAGTTTGGCTCAGTTTCTCAGTTTTACTTATTTTTCCTGACTTTTAATGGAGCTGTATGCAGCTTGTGAGCTGTCGGTTGGCCTCCACTAATGTCATGTGACATGAAGAATGTGTTCATGTTCACAGAGAGAGGAAGAGGAGGGCTGTTTCTGTGGAGGAGCAGCTGTCCTGCTGTTCTTTGTGTCAGGACGTCCTGAAGGATCCAGTCTCTACCAGCTGTGGACACTTGTTCTGCAGACAGTGCATCACCTCATACTGGGACCAGTCTGCTTCATCAGGACACTCCTCCTGTCCCCAGTGTGCAGAAAGATCCAGAACCAGAGCTGGACTGCAGACAGACAGTCAGACCAGCACTGTACAAAGTAAGACTGAAGATCTGTCTGCTGATGTCATCATCTCTGAAAACAGGAATCTACCTCCTCTATCCTACTGAACATTAACAGTCACACTGATTTCTGTTTCATTCTACCTTTTTTCTTCTCTTTCAGCAGAAAGTGGTCTGCAGGAGGTTTTCTATGAACATCAGATCAGTCTGAGCAGCACATGTGAATGTGTGACTCAAGGAATTGATGAAGCAGGAAGTAAAATCCTCCTCATCAGCATCCGCAATGAGGTCCACATCACACAGGGACAGAGTGAAGAGGTTAATACCCAACATGAGGTGTGGCAGCTTGAAACAGCTTGCAAGATGAAGACCCTCCATGACGCTCCAATCAAGTGTCAGGACATCTTTAAACTCTTACCTGACCAACAGAAACACATCAGAGTAGTTCTCATGAACGGCGTCGCTGGCGTTGGAAAAACCTTCTCAGTGCTGAAGTTCACTTTGGACTGGGCACAGCGCTCCAACAACCAAGATATCAGTCTGCTGATTCTGTTCTCGTTCAGGTCGCTGAACTTGATCAAAGATGAGCAGTACAGTCTGCTCATGCTGATCCATGTTTTCTATCCAACATTACAGAAGCTCACAGCAGAGAAGCTCGCTGGTTGTAACGTTCTGTTCATCTTTGACGGCCTGGATGAAAGCAGACTTTCACTGGATTTCAACAACAGTGAGGTTGTGTCTGATATCACACAGAAGTCATCAGTCAGCGTGCTGCTGACGAACCTCATTAAGGGGAAGCTGCTTCCCTCGGCTCTCATCTGGATAACCTCCCGACCTGCAGCAGCCAATCAGATCCCTCCTTCATGTGTGGACAGGGTAACAGAAGTACGAGGCTTCACTGACGCCCAGAAGGAGGAGTACTTCAGGAGGAGATTCAGTGATGAAGAGCAGTCCAGCACAGTCATCTCACACATCACGACATCCAGGAGCCTCCACATCATGTGTCAAATCCCAGTCTTCTGCTGGATCACTGCTACAGTTCTGGAGGACATGTTGACTACAGACCAGAGAGGAGAGCTGCCCAAGACCCTGACTGACATGTACTCACACTTCCTGCTGTTTCAGACAAAGAGGAAGAAGAACAAGTATGATGAGGGACATGAGACGATTCCACAGGAGCTGACGGAGACTGACAGGGAACTTCTTCTGAAGCTGGGGAGGCTGGCGTTTGAACAACTGGAGAAAGGAAACATCATGTTCTACCAAGAAGACCTGGAGCAGTGTGGACTTGGTGTCACAGAGGCCTCGGTGTTATCAGGAGTTTGTACAGAGATCTTCAAAAGAGAGAGTGTGATCTTCCAGAAAGCAGTCTACAGCTTTGTTCATCTGAGTATTCAGGAGTTTCTGGCTGCAGTCTACATGTACCACTGTTACACCAGCAGGAACACAAAGGTACTGAAGGACTTCCTGGGAGGATACTACAGGTACTCATCTCTGGATGACTTCCTGGAGGGAGCCATGGAGAAATCTCTCAGGAGTAAAAATGGCCACCTGGACCTGTTTGTCCGCTTCCTTCATGGCCTCTCTCTGGAGTCCAACCAGAGTCTCTTAGGAGGCCTGCTGGGTCAGACAGGCAACAGTCCAGAAACCATCCAGAGAGTCATCAACAACCTGAAGGAGATGAACAGTGATGATATCTCCCCTGACAGAAGCATCAACATCTTCCACTGTCTGATGGAGATGAACGACCGCTCAATACATCAGGAGATCCAAGAGTTCCTGAAGTCAGAGAACAGATCAGAGAAGGAACTCTCTGAGATCCACTGCTCAGCTCTGGCCTACATGCTGCAGATGTCAGAGGAGGTTCTGGATGAGTTGGACCTGCAGAAGTACAACACATCAGAGGAGGGACGACAGAGACTGATCCCAGCTGTGAGGAACTGCAGAAAGGCTCTGTAAGTCCAGATGTGATTTAACATTATAAATCAGTGTAGATTAGTAGTTTAGTTCTTCAAATGTAAGTAATATAAAATTCTTATTATACTTATAATAGATTATCATTACAGACTTTCTGACTGTGGACTCTCAGAGACTCACTGTGAAGTTTTGGCCTCAGCTCTGAAGTCCAACCCTCATCTGACACATCTGGACCTGGGTGGAAACAATCTGTCTGATTCATCAGTGAAGCGTCTGTCTGCTGGACTGGAGAGTCCAAACTGTAGACTGAAGGCTCTGAGGTGAGTTCACTGACTGTACCAACATTAGCCTCCATAAACTACTGGTCATAGAGACTAAACCCCTGAGTGTGTTGAACCGAGCAATGGAGCCTTTTATTTCTCATCAGTTCATCTTTTTATTGTAAAGAGGGAAGTGGTGTTACATGGTGTTGTTTTGAAGTCTTTGATCTCTGATATTCCTGATATAACCTTGCACATCTAATTATGATAATCATTATGTCAACTTGCCATAAATACAAAAATAGGTGCCTATTTTGTTAATGTCAGAAAGTGTCCTCTTTCATGATAACATATGTTGTAATATATGTTTCATTACAGACTTTATAACTGTGAAGTCTCAAAGAGTCACTGTGAAGTTTTGGCCTCAGCTCTGAAGTCCAACCCCTCCCATCTGACACATCTGGACCTGAGTGACAACTACTTGTCTGATTCATCAGTGAAGCGTCTGTCTGCTGGACTGGAGAGTCCAAACTGTAGACTGAAGGCTCTGAGGTGAGTTCACTGACTGTAGCTTTGGTTGATTTTTTTCTATTTATTAAATTCAAATCCTTCACTGAAGTTGGAATGTTTGGTTCATAATATTCAGGACTTGGTGAAACGTTGAGTCCTCTAGGTCTTTGCAGCCTGGTCCTGAGAAACACAATTTCATTCTAATGTATGTGTATTTTTATATGGATATGGTTGGAATGACAAATAAAAGTTGTACCAGACTGTCAAAGCCTCATATTAGCTTCATCTCAACTTATGAAGTCATTTCCTGCAGTGTAGCTGTGTTAGGAAGAGACCACTTCACAGTCAATATGGACAGGAGGAATGATTACTGCCACCAATAGCATGTTTTAATTACACATACCTACTAAACTACCAAATACTGGAAGAAGAGCTCATGTTATAAATAATGAAGGTTTTTATTCCAACATGTCTGATTTCATATTGATCCTCTAATTACAGACTGAGTTCAGCAGCATTTTATGACTCAGTGTTGACATGAATATGTGTCTGAATGTTAAAATCAGTTTTTTACTGTTTGTATTTGACAGTTTTTAACCTGCATTCTGTTGGGTTCAGCTGTTTGGAGTTTACATTTTCTAAACTTCTACATGTAAATCTTCTTCAGCTCTGAACAGATTATGAAACATTTCATCATTTCAAACATGAACTTTGTTTCTAAACTGACTTCATTTATTCTTTATTTAGATTGGAGGACTGCAGTTTGTCAGAGATCAGCTGTGATTATCTGGTTTCAGCTCTAAAGCTCAACTCCTCCCATCTGAGAGATCTGGAACTGAGAGAAAACATGCTGCAGGATTCAGGAGTGCTGCTGCTGAGTGGTTTTCTGGAGAGTCCAGACTGCAAATTGGAGACTCTGGGGTGAGTTCACTGACTGTCTGTTACGATTGTTGATCTTAATGTTTAACAACTGAACCTAATTTATGTACATACATAACTTACATCATGAAGTGATTTTTTTAATGTACAAAGTTTGCAAGATACAAGAATGACATTACCTCTTCTAACCAGGAGTTTGTACCAGGTGGTTTGGGGCTCTCCCAGTGCAACAATATTTGACATTTGGCTATGAGAGCAGTAAATGCAATAAGTTAAGCTTGACAGCTTGTTAATTTTCCCACAACAGGAGACACACCAAAGATGGCAATGAGGGGACATGGAGGAATAGAAATATTGAGGACTACTGATAGTGTGTCAAAGAAAAGACTCCATAGTAGAGGTGTCGGAAGGGGGTTGTGATTCATAAAGCTTGGAATAAAAGGATGATAATTCTAAATTTATTTTGCATGGGTCTGTGGTCAGATTATGGGAAGAATCATACATTTGTTGTATAAAGTGGGATGCACACAAATTTCGCAGTTGTGACGCTAAACAGCCTTATCCCCATGCTCATAATAAGTTGGTGTTGTACGTTGCAGTAGGTATTCAGCCCTCTCAATTGATAATAAATCAAATTCAGTCTGCAATTGCAGACGTTTGGCTGTTAGATCTGGACCAGTTGTTGAGGCCTGTTGCCTGTGTACGTCTAGGATAGCGTCCATCTGTTCGTGCTATTTCATTCTTTTGGTTTTGGACAAGTGTGCATTAAAATACATGATATGTCCACAGATAAATGCTTTTAGGGTTTCCATAAGAGCGATGAAGATATATCATCAGACCAGTTGGTCTTAAGAAGAATACTCGTGGATATGTGATTGCAGAAATCTGTATTGGCTAATAAACTTGAATTAAGTCTCTATCCTCCTTAATGTCTATTTGGGCTTCCTGGAAAACATAGGTCCAATGTGTGTGGGGCGTGATCGGAAATGACAATGGCAGTATATTGTGAGCATTTAACAAAAGGGAGGAGAGTCTTGTCAATAAAAAAGTAGTCTACATGGGAGAAGACCTGGTGGACAATGGAGTAGTAAGAGAAGTCTTTAGTGTTGGGGTGAAGAAAGCACCTGGGGTCAACACAGCAATTTGTTCCATTGACGCTGGTAATGCAGTTAAGATCTCCATCTAAAATTAAATGATCTGTGTCTAAGTTTGGTAAATGCGAAAATACTGTAGACATGAAATTTGGGATATCCCATTTTGGGGTGTACAGGTTAGCTAACACCACCGTGTGAAACTGGAAGTCGAAACTGATCAAGTTTACTTGATGAAGGAGAAATATTCATTCATTTATTATATTCTTTAAACTATTTTGTTTTTATGTAAAACAGATTGAGTTGCCCCTGGGTATGACATGCAATATATGATTAAAGCTGCCTTGTCTTTAATGTGTTTTAATGAATAATGTCTGATCATTGATAGTAATCCTTCAAAACACACACATCTACATTTAAATCTTCTTCAGCTCTGAACAGATTATGAAACATTTCATCATTTCAAACATGAACTTTGTTTCTAAACTGACTTCATTTTTTCTTTATTCAGATTGAGGGACTGCAGTTTGTCAGAGATCAGCTGTGATTATCTGGTCTCAGCTCTGAAGGACAACCCCTCCCATCTGAGAGTGCTGAATCTGAGTGAAAACAACCTGAAGGATTCAGGAGTGAAGCAGCTGTGTGGTTTTCTGAAGTGTCCAGACTGCAAACTGGAGACTCTGATGTGAGTTCACTGACTGTTACTATTGTTGATCTTCATGTTTAACATCTGAACCTAATTTATGTTCATACATAACTTACATCCATAAAGTTAATTTTCTTTGTTCTACATTTATTTATTTTTAATTAATATCCAAAGTTTAGTGTGTAGTTATAAAAGATAACTGATTGTTAAAGGAAGTGTAGAAAATGTTAGTTGTTAAATGAATGTTTATAATTGTTAGTAAAGAGTCACATCTGTAAACAGAAGATCCTCTCAACTATCTGTTTTAAGTTTACTTGTCTGAATGTTAACATCTCTTTTTCACTGTTTGTATTTGACAGTTTTTAACCTGCATCCTGTTGGGTTCAGCTGTTTGGAGTTTACATGTTCTAAACTTCTACATTTAAATCTTCTTCATCTCTGAACAGATTATGAAACATTTCATCATTTCAAACATGAACTTTGTTTCTAAACTGACTTCATTTATTCTTTATTCAGATTGATGGACTGCAGTTTGTCAAAGATCAGCTGTGATTATCTGGTCTCAGCTCTGAAGGACAACTCCTCCCATCTGAGAGAGCTGGATCTCTCCTGGAACAACCTGAAGGATTCAGACGTGAAGCAGCTCCTTGATCTTGAGGAAAGTCCAGACTGCAGACTGGAGTATCTGAGGTCAGTAGAGAGTTGGAGTCAGTCTGTGCAGCAGTTTAGTATTAAACACAGTCAGTATCAAAGCAAAGATCCAGTATTTCCTGGTGAAGCTCCAACCTTCTCAGTGCTGCTTTCCTCAGTGAAGCTGTGAGAGGAGAATGGTGACAGACTTCAGGATTGGACAGAAAGACAAAGAGAAAGAACAGTCAGCCAATCAGATGAGCCAGAAGCTTGTTGTGATCATGTGTTTGAGTCGATGTGAAGACGACTGTTGTTGTTGTGTTGATGTCTGCAGGAAATAAAGCTGGATTACAGCTGACAGCCTTACAAGATGTATAGAGACAGTGATCCTCATCATCAAATCTGATGTCAAAGTGTTTGTTCTCTCATTTCAACACTAAACTATTGATCAGTTCATCTTTGTCAGAGCTCTAAGATCAGTCTGACTGCAGCCTGCAAATCACTGGCTCTGATTTCACACAAGCATCATTACGTTTAGTAACCATGTGGTCTTTATACAGACCAGAACCTCTGCTGAAGTCCAAGAATCACAGCAGCTGTTTAGCTGAGAGCTCTGACTGATTGTCATGTGATGATTTAACAGCAGGAAACATCTTCAAATCCCACAGAGACTCTGTAGCTTTAAACTTTGATAAGAGTTGACATGTATCAGCAGTAAATCCATCAGTAAACTGATGAGTGAATGTCTCTGTTTCTGCAGTAATGATGTGTTCATGACTCTCAGCACTTTATTTCCTCTGTGTACTTGAGTGAAATCTGCAGAGGAAACACACTTGATAGTAAAAGTGTGTGCAGGTGTGTGAGCTTGGAGCTCAGTGTGTTCACTCCAACACGTTAACATGAGAGCTGAAAGGAAGCAAGCTACGCTACACAGCTGTTCACTTCTGGTCTGAACAGGACTGAAGTCCCTGCTGCTCTTTATACTGGATGTGCTGCATCACTGACTGACAGCTGATCAAGTGAGTCTCACTAAACACTCATTTATCTCCTCTGTTCTTTCTTCTTCTCTCATCAGATGGGAGGAATCTGATTGTTCTTCTTCAGACTCAGACTCTGACTGAACATCCAGGAGTGTTGAGAGAGGATCAGCTGGATCCTGATGATCCATCTGGAGTCTGGATCTGGATTTTGTGGTCTTCACTTAAGTCTCTTAACTGACTCCAAACTGAACAGTTATCTCTGGATTTAGCTGAAGATAAAAACAAGTGTTATAAGTCAGACTGTGAGCCTGGGCTCATATTTATCAAGCATCTCAGAATCACACTGAGAGTTAACGAGGACTAAAACTAATGAATGAAGCAGAAGAGAATTGACTGTGACTTTCAGCAGGAGAAGGATTACTGCTGGGAGAGAGTGAGACGTGGCTGTTTTACCACAGTCAGAGCAACAGAGTAGAAATAATGATGACGTGTTGTAGTTTTCTCACAGTCTCAGCTGGAAATATTAAACAATGGTCATTTGTGTATAGATAGACTTACCAAGGTTTATGTTGTAAAGCCTCTCCATGAAGAACTTCTTCTCTTCCACTGTCCAGTTCCTCTTTCAGCTAAACCTCAAGTTAACTTGTGTTCTCTACGTGAAGGTAAAAACAGCGTAATCATAGAAACAGATATAGTTCAGTTGCATCCTCCTCTCTCTAATATCAGACTGTAGCTCTTCTGTTATTTGAAGCAGCCTCAATAATAAGAAGCCTATAAAATATTTGAGCTGTTGTAATGAAGTTGAAATATCCTTCATTATGCAGATGACATGATTGTGTTCTAACAGTATTAGTGCTCTGGAACTGAAGACCCTCGTCATGCTCATTATTATTACAACGTGCATTAATCCAGATCAAAGTTTGATTCATGACTTCCATCATTGTCTCTTCTGACAGAATCATCACTGTTGCACAGCTGCATTTTCCCCGTTAGCATAAAGTGGAACATTGTGAGGACGTTGTGTATTTATTTAAATGATGTTCTGTAGAAACATCATGTGTTCTCCTCTGCATCACACACAAAGTCAGTCTCACTAATGATTCTGTTTCGTCCAAACAATCTTTTAATAAGCTCACAGTCATCAACCTGCCTGCATTTGAGAAGTAAGAGTGTCATATATATATATGTATATATATATATATATATATATATATATATATATATATATATGTGTGTGTGTGTATAGAGAGAGAGTATCAATACTAGCTCAGCTGCTAGCTTGGTTAACTGGCAAAACAGACTGACAGGTTGCTAAGGGCAGCTAAGGCCCTACGGTTGCTAAGGGCAGCTAAGGCCCTACGGTTGCTAAGGGCAGCTAAGGCCCTACAGTTGCTACGGTGATGTCTGAGAATCTGTGTAGAAAAAATTCTCAAAATCCCCCAGAATTAGGCTTCTGACAAGGTCCCGAACAATTGCAAACTGTGAGAAAACCGTAACACCTGTCCACAAACCGTGAGAGATGGCAGATTCTGACAGTGTTTATTTTATTCAGGTATTCCTTAAAATGAGCGAGTAAGCTCAGTGCGAACACAGAGTGAGATTCTTTTGAAAAAAGAAGACGATTACGATTATTAGGTTCAATGGGGAGCGAGACAGGTGTTGCTGCCGGTCTCGGCCCCCCCGTTTAAATTTTGTGCAGACCCCGCCTGTCAACGTCACACTTTGAGTCCCAACACCTATGTCGACATTTTGACCAAAAATTATTTGTTTCCTTTTTACGGTTTGGCCGTGAGCTCGAGTTAAAAATAGAAATTAAGATTATTTTTTACTGCTTCTAACTGACGCTTCCACTCTAACTTATGAAGAAAAAGTGATTTCCACTCCTCGTTTGACTGCTCATAGTTTGAAAAGTTTACATGATATGGAAAAACAGTGGTGTTTTGGAGAGAGCACAAGTTTTCCTTTTTTTAAAGTTTGAATCACATTTCTACGTGCAGATATGAGAGAGCTAGGTGAATCTGAAAAAAGGTGAAATTTTGTGGGTTTAAAAAAAATTCCCATTCATTTCCAATGGAAAATTATTCCTGGTTTTTGGGAAAAAATGGAACAAACACCATGAGGCAGCGTGCACCATGATGACAGCGGAAGTGATTAATGAGAAACTTGAAATGAGCCACAGAAGCTCTGATATTGACTCTGCAGCAAAGTGAAGTACAAGTACCTCAAAGTCATACTTAAACCCAGAATATTAGTGGGGGATTAAAACCCAATAAAGACGTTTGTTTTTAAAGAACTGTTTCCTCCCTGTTTATACAGACATGAACACACGCACACACACACACACACACACACACACACACACACACACACACACACACACATACTCAGATTAACTGTGAGTGTATTTTTTATTCATATTTCAAAGTAGGAGGAAATGTTTTGAAGTTGCTGTGATCTGCTGTCAGAGGATGTAATTAACACACACTTAAAGGGAATATTAACCACAGACACACACTCAAACACACACACACACACACACTCACACTCACACACTCATGTTAACTTTTGTTGTTTTGCTCCATGTCAGTGTGAACATATAAAATAGTTTTGGAGGGAAATCTAAATCTAAACCGGTTTAACATGTGAAGAGAAGTCAGATTTATTTATAACACACCTCCATCATATTATTAAGGGTGCAGATTATAAATGTGTTAAAACTGTGTTCTCTTTTGTTACTGTGTGTTTTAATAAATGTGTTTGTTGGGTTTCTGTTCTAAAAAAAATGTGTGATTTAAACATTAGCTCAGGGTTTCATCATCTTCTGTCATTTACTGAATCATCACATGATCCATTGTGTGTCATGTGACATCGTGTGTGTGTGTGTGTGTATGTGTGTAGTGTGTATGAATCAACTCTTTATTAAAGAAAAGCTGTTGTTGACTTTTCCATCTGACAGAGCCGACCGGCACAGGAAATGAAAGAGCAGATAAGCAGCGTGTGGACATAAACACACACACACACACACACACACACACGCTTCAAAACACACACACACACACACTTCAAAACATACACACACACACACTTCAAAACACACACATACACACACACACACACACACACACACACTTCAAAACACACACATACACACACACACACACACACACACACACACTTCAAAACACACACGTGGACCTAGAAACTCACACACAGTTGTTGTCCAGGTTACAGCAGGTTTTAATGGTGACAGAGCTCAGAGGTCAGACGTCAGACTCACGTACAGTTTCACATTTTGAAGAACCAAGCAGACAAAGTGACGTAAAATAAACTCACATCAACGTGAATCTTAAACAACGTCTGAATGTTTTGTTGATAATAAAACAATAAATTTAAGGAGACGAGAACTTAAAGCTTCAGAGACGATGACACAACTACAACGAGCCTTCAATTAACTTCCTGTGTCACATTATAGTGATGCACTCATTAAATAACATAAACTAACCATGATAGAGATGATAGAGATATTATTATCAGGGTTAAATAAGACACTATTACACTTTGATATTAATTGAAATCTTTTTTAACTCCAAACTGATTACAACTGAAAGTCTTTAATTGGACTCATGAACTCAAACTCAGACACTTTTTTATATAATAGTCATTCAGTGTATTTATATCCTGTAATAATCCAGCCAGCAGGTCCATGTGGGCCCATAAGGGTTAAACTTGAGCTGTAAATATGGGTCCCAAGTGGGTTTGTCCTCAGTTTCCATGGTGACCCAACCTGTGTTCGCCCAAATGGGCTTCAAGTGGGTTCTGACTGGGTTTCAGGTGGAGCCCAACTGGGTGAGACCCATGAAGCCCCATATGTTTGCCCCAATGAGGTCTAAGTGGGATCAGAATGGACCTTAAATGGGCCCATTTAGCCCATATGGGTTTCACATGTGGGTTAGTGTTAGTGAAACCATGTGGGACCCACAAAATGTGCCCAGTTCATAAGCTCAATGAGACTCTAACCTTGTTTTTCCTGAATGGGTTTTTGTGTGTGTGTGTCACGTCAGATCTACACTCCATAGGGTGCTAGAGAGCGTACCACTGTGAGTGTGCTGTTGGGTTGGGGGGTGGGGGGTGGGGGGTGGTGCCCTTTTTTCATTTCTCATTTTCCTTTTCCTTTTTCTTTTTTTTTTAAATAATTTTTATGCACATTTGTTTTGGTTTTTCTTGCACCATTTTGAAGTGCAAGGTTACACTTTCACTATTATTTTTTTTTTTCATTTAGTTGTTACAGTCAATTTTTGTACTGTCTCTATTGTCATTAATGAGTCATGTTTCTTGGTTGTAACTTGTATTCTTGTTAAATAAACATTTGATCACAAAAAAAAATGTGCCCAGTTCCAGCCCACTCAGTACCCACTCAGTACCCACATGGGGCCCACATGGAGCTGCTGGCTGGTTCACAGCTGCTGTCAAACATTACCGTTACATGCAGAACACGTATTCTATTGTTGTGACTCTGTGTGTTTTAGTTTGTGTGAATAAATAAATGTGTGTCATCATAAAGCTTCCTGCTCTCACTGCAGCTGTTTAATCTGAGCTGCTGTTATTACAGACGTGTTTGAACCCGCCGCCTGCGACCGCCGGCTCACTGCAGGTCTGATGTTCACTCCGCAAACCTCTAAGACTTCTGGGAAATGATGTTTGTTAACAGCTGCTAAATCATAAATACTAAATAAAGATGTTTTTATCTGAACATCTGAAGAGAGATAAACCAGTGTGGTACTGTTATCAGTGACGTCATCAGTGTTTAACTAAATAAATATAAATGTAATCTGTTCCAGTTACTGATGAACATGTTGGTGATTATAAAGGAAGTTATATCTGAAGTCACACCTTTAAGATTTTACTCAGGAGGGTTTTTAATATTTAACATGTTACTGAATACATATATGTTTTTAATACTTTGAAATCAATATTTATTTTATATTTAGTAAATAAATCATGATGTGGGTTTATTAGGAGCACACATGGGCTTAAATGGAGTCACAGTACCAATTAAACTCACTTTATTCATCAAATATCTTTATTTTATATTCCAAAATCTACATGAACTAATGAACACATCTTCACATGAGAGATAAATGTTGATTTATAAGAAATGATCTTTTTTTTTTCTTTCTTTTTTTTAAGTATATTTTTTCGGGCTTTTTTGCCTTTAATGTACAGGACAGTGGAGATAGACAGGAAAGAGGGGAGGCAGAGAGAGGGCTGATCTTAGGTCTTAAGAAGGAAGGAAGGAAGGAAGGAAGGACAGAAGGAAGGAAGGAAGGAAGGAAGGAAGGAAGGAACACTAACCCTAACAGCTGATCTTAGGTCTTTGGAAGGAAGGAAGGAAGGTAGGACAGACGGAAGGAAGGAAGGAAGGAAGGACAGAAGGAAGGAAGGAAGGAAGGAAGGAAGGAAGGAAGGAAGGAAGGAAGGAAGGAAGGAAGGAACATTTACCCTAACAGATGAAAACAGTGGTTAGAACATTAGGAAAGTCATCAAATGCAATAAGTTACATTACTTTGATGAAGTCATTGAAATAGTTACATTACTTATTACATGTTAAACAGAGTAACTAGTAATATGTAATCTATTACATTTCCTAACTCTGCTAGTATGTTAGTAGCACAAAGAGAATCACAGGTTGCTTTATTACAACAATCAACAAATGAAACGTCTGAGAGCCTTTACTGTGATCTGTGACATCACACAGAGTCATGTGACATCACACAGAGTCCTGACTGTCATCTGTGACATCACAGAGTCCTGACTGTGATCTATGACATCACAGAGTCCTGTGACATCATACAGAGTCCTGACTGTCATCTGTGACATCACACAGAGTCATGTGACATCACACAGAGTCCTGACTGTCATCTGTGACATCACAGAGTCCTGACTGTGATCTGTGACATCACAGAGTCCTGACTGTGATCTGTGACATCATACAGAGTCCTGAATGTGATGTGTGACATCATACAGAGTACTGTGACATCACACAGAGTCCTGTGACATCACACAGAGCCCTGACTGTGATCTGTGACATCATACAGAGTCCTGACTGTGATCTGTGACATCACAGAGTCCTGACTGTCATCTGTGACATCACAGAGTCCTGACTGTGATCTGTGACATCATACAGAGTCCTGACTGTGATCTGTGACATCACACAGAGCCCTGACTGTGGTCTGTGACATCATACAGAGTCCTGACTGTGATCTGTGACATCATACAGAGACCTGACTGTGATCTGTGACATCACACAGAGTCCTGACTGTGATCTGTGACATCATACAGAGACCTGACTGTGATCTATGACATCACAGAGTCCTGACTGTGATCTATGACATCACACAGAGCCCTGACTGTGATCTGTGACATCACAGAGTCCTGACTGTGATCTGTGACATCACAGAGTCCTGACTGTGATCTGTGACATCACAGAGTCCTGACTGTGATCTGTGACATCACAGAGTCCTGACTGTGATCTGTGACATCATACAGAGACCTGACTGTGATCTATGACATCACAGAGTCCTGACTGTGATCTATGACATCACAGAGTCCTGACTGTGATCTGTGACATCACAGAGTCCTGACTGTGATCTGTGACATCACAGAGTCCTGACTGTGATCTGTGGCATCATACAGAGTCCTGACTGTGATCTGTGGCATCATACAGAGTCCTGACTGTGATCTGTGGCATCATACAGAGTCCTGACTGTGATCTGTGGCATCATACAGAGTCCTGACTGTGATCTGTGGCATCATACAGAGTCCTGACTGTGATCTGTGACATCACACAGAGTCCTGACTGTGATCTGTGACATCACACAGAGATCAAACCAGGGATCATTAATTATCTTCATGTGTAAGTTGACATGATGTCTGTTCTGCTCTGACTGTGACGACCCAGGAAACATGAGGACAAGATCACAACATGGACATATGCATGTGTGTGTGTGTGTGTTTGTGTGTGTGTGTGTGTGTGTGTGTGTGTGTGTGTGTGTGTGTGTACGTGTGTGTGCATGCTTGTGTGTGTCACTCTTCCGTCTCTTCTTCTTCGCTGTAGTCGCTCAGAGGAAAGTCGCGACTCTCCTTCTCTGTGTTGTAACTTTTCCTGTGCATCACACACTCCTGGTCGATGATTGCCTGCAGCACACACAGACAGAGACACACACACACACACACACACACACACACACACACAGAAACACACACACACGATCAATAAAAGCCTCATGTCTCTCTCTAATCTGTGTGTAATTGACAGTTTATTAAATTGAAATGTTTCCTCTGCAGCTTTGAAGGCAGCAGCTTCTGATGTGTGATCAGTCTAATCGCTGTGTAATGACTTCACACACACACGCACACACACACACACACACACACACACACACACACACACACACACACACTTTGGCTTCAACTTCACAGAGACACACACTTCCTGCGGATGTGTTGGGACCTGCAGGATTATACTCTGTGTTTTGATGCGTCCTCGTGTTGGTGAACGTTCACATCTCTAAATGAAGTACAGACGCGTGCTGAGGCGTTCAGGTGTTGTGCTGCTGCAGTTAAAACGAGTACTGACCTGAGTTAGGGTGTTTTTGGTGTTGTAGACGTTACAGGAACATTCAGAAAACAGCAAAACACCAAAAACACACACAGGAGTTCTCTGTGTGTGATTTAGTGTCTTTCAGTTTGAGTAAAATAAATTCAGGTTTTTAAAAATCTGATTCTCAGTGTAAATAATTAAAGCTCACAGCGGTAACGAGGAAACACTGTTTAAATCTGCAGTGAAGCTGAATTATTTAACCCTTCATCCAACAGAAAGAACAGAAAATAATCCTGATTTACAGACTTAATCCTGGTTTAACAGTAATCTGCTTTCATATTTACCATCTTCTCCTCTCGGACAGCAGGGTTACGTAACAGGAAGCAGAGCGGAGCGTACAGGATGTTGATGACCCCGATAAACACCATGAGACAGGGGAAACCCACCGCCTGCACCAGAGCGCCTCCTGTGGACGGTCCTGGAACAACACAGACACTTTAATGTCTGATTCCTGATTCTTTTTTTGTTTTGTGAAATGAAAAACCACATTTCCCATCAGCCCTGTGTGTGTGTGTGTGTGTGTGTGTGTGTGTGTGTGTGTTACCGATAGCGAAGCCCATACACAGTGCTACGTCAGCGATGGCATACACACTGCCGTAGACGGAGGCGTGGCGGATGTCGACCAGGTAAGCCATGATGGCCATCATAGAGGAGTCCACCATACCTGCAGGAGGACAGCAGCTCGTCCATGATAACTATAATAATAATAATAATAATGATAATATGAAAATCAAAGTTGTTTAATTAATTTAAATATATTGTCACCTATGGCGAAGCCCAGACCTCCGTTTGGTCCAATCAGACCATAGATGCTGGTGGCAAAAGGTACCTGACACACACACACACACACACACACACACACACACACACACACACACACATACACGGATGAATAGATGGATAGAATCGAATAGACTCTATCGTACAGGGTTCTCATATTAAGATCTATACTTACACACAGCAGACTGACTCCGACTATAAACATTCCCACCATGGAGCAGAGCCACCTGGAGACACAAACACCATCAGAACCACCAAGTAGGGGAGACCAGGGTTGGTAGTCACACTATTTACTTTATATTCCTCATAAACCGAAAACCATGTAAACTGTGACTCTCCTTCAGCTGATTCTGGTCTAAACATATGAACCGTCTGATATGTGACATCGTCCCATCGTGAGGTTAGGGTTAGGGTGGGTATGGAGGTTGGTAGTAAGACACTATGGAGATTGGTAGTAAGACACTATGGAGGTTGGTATTAAGACATCATGGAGGTTGGTAGTAAGACACTATGGAGGTTGGTAGTAAGACACTATGGAGGTTGGTATTAAGACATCATGGAGGTTGGTAGTAAGACACTATGGAGGTTGGTAGTAAGACACTATGGAGGTTGGTAGTAAGACACCATGGAGGTTGGTAGTAAGACATCATGGAGGTTGGTAGTAAGACACTATGGAGGTTGGTAGTAAGACACTATGGAGGTTGGTAGTAAGGCATCATGGAGGTTGGTAGTAAGACACTATGGAGGTTGGTAGTAAGACACCATGGAGGTTGGTAGTAAGACACCATGGAGGTTGGTAGTAAGACACTATGGAGGTTGGTACTAAGACACTATGGAGGTTGGTAGTAAGACACCATGGAGGTTGGTAGTTAGACACTATGGAGGTTGGTAGTAAGACATCATGGAGGTTGGTAGTAAGACATCATGGAGGTTGGTAGCAAGACATCATGGAGGTTGATAGTAAGACACCATGGAGGTTGGTAGAAAGACATGGAGGTTGGTAGTAAGACACTATGGAGGTTGGTAGTAAGACATCATGGAGGTTGGTAGTAAGACACTATGGAGGTTGGTAGTAAGACACCATGGAGGTTGGTAGTAAGACACTATGGAGGTTGGTAGTAAGACACCATGGAGGTTGGTAATTAGACATCATGGAGGTTGGTAGTAAGACACTATGGAGGTTGGTAGTAAGATACTATTGGAGGTTGGTAGAAAGACATGGAGGTTGGTAGTAAGACACTATGGAGGTTGGTAGTAAGACACCATGGAGGTTGGTAGTAAGACACTATGGAGGTTGGTAGTAAGACACCATGGAGGTTGGTAATTAGACATCATGGAGGTTGGTAGTAAGACACTATGGAGGTTGGTAGTAAGATACTATTGGAGGTTGGTAGTAAGACACCATGGAGGTTGGTAATTAGACATCATGGAGGTTGGTAGTAAGACACTATGGAGGTTGGTAGTAAGATACTATTGGAGGTTGGTAGAAAGACATGGAGGTTGGTAGTAAGACACTATGGAGGTTGGTAGTAAGACACCATGGAGGTTGGTAGTAAGACACTATGGAGGTTGGTAGTAAGACACTATGGAGGTTGGTAGTAAGACACTATGGAGGTTGGTAGTAAGACACTATGGAGGTTGGTAGTAAGACATCATGGAGGTTGGTAGTAAGACAGCATGGAGGTTGGTAGTAAGACACTATGGAGGTTGGTAGTAAGACACCATGGAGGTTGGTAGTAAGACACCATGGAGGTTGGCAGTAAGACACCATGGAGGTTGGTAGTAAGACACCATGGAGGTTGGTAGTAAGACATCATGGAGGTTGATAGTAAGACACCATGGAGGTTGGTAGAAAGACATGGAGGTTGGTAGTAAGACACTATGGAGGTTGGTAGTAAGACACTATGGAGGTTGGTAGTAAGACACTATGGAGGTTGGTAGTAAGACATCATGGAGGTTGATAGTAAGACACCATGGAGGTTGGTAGAAAGACATGGAGGTTGGTAGTAAGACACTATGGAGGTTGGTAGTAAGACATCATGGAGGTTGGTAGTAAGACACTATGGAGGTTGGTAGTAAGACACCATGGAGGTTGGTAGTAAGACACTATGGAGGTTGGTAGTAAGACACCATGGAGGTTGGTAATTAGACATCATGGAGGTTGGTAGTAAGACACTATGGAGGTTGGTGGTAGTAAGACACCATGGAGGTTGGTAGTAAGATACTATTGGAGGTTGGTAGAAAGACATGGAGGTTGGTAGTAAGACACTATGGAGGTTGGTAGTAAGACATCATGGAGGTTGGTAGTAAGACACTATGGAGGTTGGTAGTAAGACACCATGGAGGTTGGTAGTAAGACACCATGGAGGTTGGTAGTAAGACACCATGGAGGTTGGTAGTAAGACACCATGGAGGTTGGTAGTAAGACATCATGGAGGTTGATAGTAAGACACCATGGAGGTTGGTAGAAAGACACTATGGAGGTTGGTAGTAAGACACCATGGAGGTTGGTAGTAAGACACTATGGAGGTTGGTAGTAAGACACTATGGAGGTTGGTAGTAAGACACCATGGAGGTTGGTAGTAAGACACTATGGAGGTTGGTAGTAAGACACTATGGAGGTTGGTAGTAAGACACTATGGAGGTTGGTAGTAAGACATCATGGAGGTTGGTAGCAAGACATCATGGAGGTTGGTAGTAAGACATCATGGAGGTTGGTAGTAAGACACTATGGAGGTTGGTAGTAAGACACCATGGAGGTTGGTAATTAGACATCATGGAGGTTGGTAGTAAGACACTATGGAGGTTGGTGGTAGTAAGACACCATGGAGGTTGGTAGTAAGACACCATGGAGGTTGGTAGAAAGACATGGAGGTTGGTAGTAAGACACTATGGAGGTTGGTAGTAAGACATCATGGAGGTTGGTAGTAAGACACTATGGAGGTTGGTAGTAAGACATCATGGAGGTTGGTAGTAAGACAGCATGGAGGTTGGTAGTAAGACACTATGGAGGTTGGTAGAAAGACATGGAGGTTGGTAGTAAGACACTATGGAGGTTGGTAGTAAGACATCATGGAGGTTGGTAGTAAGACAGCATGGAGGTTGGTAGTAAGACACTATGGAGGTTGGTAGTAAGACACCATGGAGGTTGGTAGTAAGACACCATGGAGGTTGATAGTAAGACACCATGGAGGTTGGTAGAAAGACATGGAGGTTGGTAGTAAGACACTATGGAGGTTGGTAGTAAGACACTATGGAGGTTGGTAGTAAGACACTATGGAGGTTGGTAGTAAGACATCATGGAGGTTGGTAGCAAGACATCATGGAGGTTGGTAGTAAGACATGGAGGTTGGTAGTAAGACACTATGGAGGTTGGTAGTAAGACACCATGGAGGTTGGTAATTAGACATCATGGAGGTTGGTAGTAAGACACTATGGAGGTTGGTGGTAGTAAGACACCATGGAGGTTGGTAGTAAGACACCATGGAGGTTGGTAGAAAGACATGGAGGTTGGTAGTAAGACACTATGGAGGTTGGTAGTAAGACATCATGGAGGTTGGTAGTAAGACACTATGGAGGTTGGTGGTAGTAAGACACTATGGAGGTTGGTAGTAAGACATCATGGAGGTTGGTAGTAAGACACTATGGAGGTTGGTAGTAAGACACTATGGAGGTTGGTAGTAAGACACTATGGAGGTTGGTAGTAAGACACTATGGAGGTTGGTATTAAGACATCATGGAGGTTGGTAGTAAGACACTATGGAGGTTGGTAGTAAGACACTATGGAGGTTGGTAGTAAGACACCATGGAGGTTGGTAGTAAGACATCATGGAGGTTGGTAGTAAGACACTATGGAGGTTGGTAGTAAGACACTATGGAGGTTGGTAGTAAGACATCATGGAGGTTGGTAGTAAGACACTATGGAGGTTGGTAGTAAGACACCATGGAGGTTGGTAGTAAGACACCATGGAGGTTGGTAGTAAGACACTATGGAGGTTAGTAGTAAGACACTATGGAGGTTGGTAGTAAGACACTATGGAGGTTGGTACTAAGACACTATGGAGGTTGGTAGTAAGACACCATGGAGGTTGGTAGTTAGACACTATGGAGGTTGGTAGTAAGACATCATGGAGGTTGGTAGTAAGACATCATGGAGGTTGGTAGCAAGACATCATGGAGGTTGATAGTAAGACACCATGGAGGTTGGTAGAAAGACATGGAGGTTGGTAGTAAGACACTATGGAGGTTGGTAGTAAGACATCATGGAGGTTGGTAGTAAGACACTATGGAGGTTGGTAGTAAGACACCATGGAGGTTGGTAGTAAGACACTATGGAGGTTGGTAGTAAGACACCATGGAGGTTGGTAATTAGACATCATGGAGGTTGGTAGTAAGACACTATGGAGGTTGGTAGTAAGATACTATTGGAGGTTGGTAGAAAGACATGGAGGTTGGTAGTAAGACACTATGGAGGTTGGTAGTAAGACATCATGGAGGTTGGTAGTAAGACAGCATGGAGGTTGGTAGTAAGACACTATGGAGGTTGGTAGTAAGACACCATGGAGGTTGGTAGTAAGACACCATGGAGGTTGGCAGTAAGACACCATGGAGGTTGGTAGTAAGACACCATGGAGGTTGGTAGTAAGACATCATGGAGGTTGATAGTAAGACACCATGGAGGTTGGTAGAAAGACATGGAGGTTGGTAGTAAGACACTATGGAGGTTGGTAGTAAGACACTATGGAGGTTGGTAGTAAGACACTATGGAGGTTGGTAGTAAGACATCATGGAGGTTGATAGTAAGACACCATGGAGGTTGGTAGAAAGACATGGAGGTTGGTAGTAAGACACTATGGAGGTTGGTAGTAAGACATCATGGAGGTTGGTAGTAAGACACTATGGAGGTTGGTAGTAAGACACCATGGAGGTTGGTAGTAAGACACTATGGAGGTTGGTAGTAAGACACCATGGAGGTTGGTAATTAGACATCATGGAGGTTGGTAGTAAGACACTATGGAGGTTGGTGGTAGTAAGACACCATGGAGGTTGGTAGTAAGATACTATTGGAGGTTGGTAGAAAGACATGGAGGTTGGTAGTAAGACACTATGGAGGTTGGTAGTAAGACATCATGGAGGTTGGTAGTAAGACACTATGGAGGTTGGTAGTAAGACACCATGGAGGTTGGTAGTAAGACACCATGGAGGTTGGTAGTAAGACACCATGGAGGTTGGTAGTAAGACACCATGGAGGTTGGTAGTAAGACATCATGGAGGTTGATAGTAAGACACCATGGAGGTTGGTAGAAAGACACTATGGAGGTTGGTAGTAAGACACCATGGAGGTTGGTAGTAAGACACTATGGAGGTTGGTAGTAAGACACTATGGAGGTTGGTAGTAAGACACCATGGAGGTTGGTAGTAAGACACTATGGAGGTTGGTAGTAAGACACTATGGAGGTTGGTAGTAAGACACTATGGAGGTTGGTAGTAAGACATCATGGAGGTTGGTAGCAAGACATCATGGAGGTTGGTAGTAAGACATCATGGAGGTTGGTAGTAAGACACTATGGAGGTTGGTAGTAAGACACCATGGAGGTTGGTAATTAGACATCATGGAGGTTGGTAGTAAGACACTATGGAGGTTGGTGGTAGTAAGACACCATGGAGGTTGGTAGTAAGACACCATGGAGGTTGGTAGAAAGACATGGAGGTTGGTAGTAAGACACTATGGAGGTTGGTAGTAAGACATCATGGAGGTTGGTAGTAAGACACTATGGAGGTTGGTAGTAAGACATCATGGAGGTTGGTAGTAAGACAGCATGGAGGTTGGTAGTAAGACACTATGGAGGTTGGTAGAAAGACATGGAGGTTGGTAGTAAGACACTATGGAGGTTGGTAGTAAGACATCATGGAGGTTGGTAGTAAGACAGCATGGAGGTTGGTAGTAAGACACTATGGAGGTTGGTAGTAAGACACCATGGAGGTTGGTAGTAAGACACCATGGAGGTTGATAGTAAGACACCATGGAGGTTGGTAGAAAGACATGGAGGTTGGTAGTAAGACACTATGGAGGTTGGTAGTAAGACACTATGGAGGTTGGTAGTAAGACACTATGGAGGTTGGTAGTAAGACATCATGGAGGTTGGTAGCAAGACATCATGGAGGTTGGTAGTAAGACATGGAGGTTGGTAGTAAGACACTATGGAGGTTGGTAGTAAGACACCATGGAGGTTGGTAATTAGACATCATGGAGGTTGGTAGTAAGACACTATGGAGGTTGGTATTAAGACATCATGGAGGTTGGTAGTAAGACACTATGGAGGTTGGTAGTAAGACATCATGGAGGTTGGTAGTAAGACACTATGGAGGTTGGTGGTAGTAAGACACTATGGAGGTTGGTAGTAAGACATCATGGAGGTTGGTAGTAAGACACTATGGAGGTTGGTAGAAAGACATGGAGGTTGGTAGTAAGACACTATGGAGGTTGGTAGTAAGACATCATGGAGGTTGGTAGTAAGACAGCATGGAGGTTGGTAGTAAGACACTATGGAGGTTGGTAGTAAGACACTATGGAGGTTGGTAGTAAGACACTATGGAGGTTGGTAGTAAGACACCATGGAGGTTGGTAGTAAGACACTATGGAGGTTGGTAGTAAGACACCATGGAGGTTGGTAGTAAGACACCATGGAGGTTGGTAGTAAGACACTATGGAGGTTGGTAGTAAGACATCATGGAGGTTGGTAGAAAGACATGGAGGTTGGTAGTAAGACACTATGGAGGTTGGTAGTAAGACACTATGGAGGTTGGTAGTAAGACACTATGGAGGTTGGTAGTAAGACACTATGGAGGTTGGTAGTAAGACACTATGGAGGTTGGTAGTAAGACACCATGGAGGTTGGTAGTCTGGACCTTTGTTTGTCTTCCTGATAAAGTTCCTGCTCATTTTTCTATCTTAAAGAAAGAAAGAACCAGATATAGCACACTATATATGTATAAATACCAACATGTGATGACCAACCCCAACTGTAAGTTGTTCTCTACCAGCGAAGCTACCAATCACATGTTGTGTTTTGATATAGCTAAGATTAAACCCCCCCTACATATCTCTCTCTCTTCACACTGTTTATGGTAATGATGTTTAAACTCGTTGTGTAGAATAAGAGAAACACTGAAAACTTGATATTTACAACCCTAACCACTGATTCCAGGACCAGGTCTGCACTGACTCCAGAACCAGGTCTACACTGACTCCAGGATCAGGTCTACACTGACTCCAGAACCAGGTCTACACTGACTCCAGGACCAGGTCTACGGCGGTACCACTGACCGTCCCATCTTGTTGGCCAGAATACCGAACAGGTTGGTTCCAATCAGGTAGGAGATGCTGGCGGGGAGGAAGGCCATACCTGCAACACAACGAGGAGACGCTGTAATGATTCCTCCTGTGTGTGTGTGTGTGTTTGTGTGTGAGTGTGTGTGTGTGTGTGTGTGTGTGTGTGTGTGTGTGTGTCATGACTCCTCCTGTTCATACTGTGCATTAGATCCTTCATCATGTACTGTGAAAAACAAACCAACAAACCAACCAACGTACCAAGCTGCCATTTCGGGGAGCACATGGTCTGCATCATCCAGATCGGCAGAGTCGGCTCCAGGATAGCAACGCCCATGTTAGCAAAACACAGAGAGCCTGCAGACAGACAGGTACACTATCAGACAGACAGGTTAGCAGACAGACAGGTACTCTATCAGACAGACAGGTACTCTATCAGACAGACCGACAGGTACACTATCAGACAGACAGGTACACTATCAGACAGACAGACAGGTATACTATCAGACAGACAGACAGGTACACTATCAGACAGACAGGTACACTATCAGACAGACAGGTACACTATCAGACAGACAGACAGGTTATCAGACAGACAGACAGGTACACTATTAGACAGACAGACAGGTATACTATCAGACAGACAGGTTGTCAGATAGACAGACAGGTTATCAGACAGACAGACAGGTTGTCAGACAGACAGGTGACCTGCACTAATGAGGATATACGGGTCTTTGAGCAGCGTCAGCAGCGGCGTTCCCTCCACGCTCTGAAACACAAACACTGATCAGACGGACGCTACTGAGCATGTGCAGAACTCATCAAACTCTGACTCATGTTTTTATTCTAATGTGATGACTGAAGCTGAACGTGGACTCACCCCAGGACAGATCTTAGAGGGCTGCAGGATGCACAGCTGCAGCGCTGCAACACACACACACACACACACACACACACACACACACACACACACACAATCAGTACACCACGTCACAGGTTCAAACCCTACTGTACATCTGTCACAGCTACACAGGTGAGCACGGCGCCCCCCGCTGGCAGCACAGCGCCCCCCGCTGGCAGCACAGCGCCCCCCGCTGGATTAGGGTTCTGTGTGTCTGTGTTTACCTCCGTCGAACAGAGCCAGGAAGGCGAGGATCAGGAAGGGAGCGCTCTTCCCCACGAATTCGTACATCACACTGCCAAACGGAGCGCCGACTGAAACACAAAGAGAACATGTAGTGGAGCTTTTCCTCTCTACAGTTCTAGCTCTACTCGGCTCTACTCGGCTCGGTTTGGTACCAGGAACCTTTTCCAGTACTATAGTTTCTCCTCAACGTTTCCTTCCTTCCGTCCTTCCTTCCTTCCTTAATTCCTCCCTTCCTCCTTGTCTTCTTTTCCTTCCTTCCTTCCTTCCTTCCTTCCTTCCTTCCTTTCTTCCTTCCCTCCGGTCTTCTCTTCTTTCTTATCCCTCTTTTCCTTCCTTCCTTCCATTTGTCCTTGCTACCTTTCTCCCTTCCTCCTTGTCTTCTTTTCCGTCCTTCCTTCCTTCCTTCCTTCCAGTCTTCTCTTCCTACCATCTGTCTTCTCTTCCCTTCCTTCCTTCCTTCCTTCCCTCCCGTAGACGGCTCCTCTAGCTGTAGCGCTATGCTTTGAAGTGGCCTCCTGCAGTAAACCTACCGCGCTGATGGAAAGTAAGAGAGCTACTGGACTTTTGAACGGCTTGTTTAACTTTAAAACACTTCCAGACGCTTCAGTTGACAAGTCAAAAGTAAAATGCAACCTGTGTCAAACGGAGTTTAACTACCACCGGAGTACGTGGAGTTTGAGTTAGCACCTCCACGCTAAACACCCAGGTGCAGCCAAGCCAGCCTCAGCTCCACCAAAGGACCATTTTGGAGTGTGGGAGTCGCAGCAGAGCCGTGATTGATTCCCAGTTAAGACACTCTGGTAAGAAATGCTTTACATTATGGGCTTAAAACTGCCTTCAAATGGAAAATAACAGGATTTTAAACATGCTATTCAAAATGCGATTAATCGTGATTAACTATGGAAACTCTGAGATTAATCGCGATTTAAAATTAATCGTTTGACAGCCCTAATTATAATATAATATAATATAATATGAATGTGTGTCTCACTCAGGACTCCCATAGCCAGTCCTCCCAGAGCGATGCCCATGGCGATGCCTCTCTCCTCATCATCTGTGTACACACTGGCCAACATACCCAGACCTACACACACACACACACACACACACACACACACACACACACACACACACACACACACACACACACACACACACAAACACACACACACAGACATGTGAGGTCACATCCACACTGATTTATTAAACTGTCAAACTGGATGTAGTTTCTTTCTGTGGCTCTGAGAGTTTAACACACTGCAGATAAAGAGATGCATGAGTATATTTTTATTTTCTTTTGTATTTTAACATTTTTGTATATTTGTGTATATTATTGTTTTTTTTCTTCTTTCGTGTTTATTTAATGTGTTCTATGCTGCCGTGTGATGCGTCTCGCTGTGAGCAGGACTTACGAGGAGCTGCTGTCAGAAGCTTGTTTTAATTAGTGACGGTTGCAGTCCTACACCTCACCACTAGATGTCACTGAATCCTTCACACTGCTCCTTTAAAGACTGTGATTGTGTGTGTGTGTGTGGGTCTGAGTGTGCGTGTGTGTGTGTGTGTGTGTGAGTGTGTGTGAGTGTGTGTGTGTTGGTGTGTGTGAGTCGACCTGCCACCGAAGAGAAGGACGAGCCGATTCCCTGCAGAGAGCGAGCAAAGAAGAGAAGAGCGTAGGTTCCTGAGAACGCAAACACTGATACACACACACACACACATACACACATGATTAGACTCCTTATAAACAACATACAGCTTTAACTTGGTGTGTGTGTGTGTGTAACTCACTGATGGTGGACGCGAACATGATGATGAACCCAGCGAACATGGGGATGTGGTATCCGATCCTGGAGACAAACACAGACGTCAGATCGCCGTTTAGGTCTACCATCTACCACCTTCTCACACAGCGGGATATAGGCTACTTGTGTGTGTGTGTAAAATGTCAGGGCGCCCGGACGTTGTTCCAATGTAACCAGAAGGCACCGCCATCTTGGACAGCTACTTCTGGTTTTGCCACGGTGTCTAAATAGACATAAATCATAATAATAATAATAATAATAAATTTTATTTGTAATGCACTTTTCATAAAAGCAATCTCAAAGTGCTACGGAGTAAAAACGACACATAAAATCAGCAATCATATGCTTTTTTAAAAAGGTGGGTTTTCAGGCCACATTTAAAAGTGTCAGTAGCCTGTGGTGCCCTCAGGTGGTCTGGGAGGGCGTTCCAAAGACGGGGGGCGGCGGAGCAGAAAGCCCGATCTCCCATTGTGTGGAGCTTAGTCCTTGGGGTTTTAAGGAGATGGGTGGAGGAAGAACGGAGGGAACGTGTGGATGTCTGAGGAGTGAGGAGGTCCTTGAGGTATGTGGGGGCAGTTCCATGGAGGCACTGGTGGGTGAGGAGGGAGACCTTATACTCAATGCGGAGTGAGACAGGGAGCCAGTGGAGTGTTTTTAGAATGGGAGTGATGTGATTGAATTTCCGCACCCTCATCAGGATCCTAGCAGAGCTGTTCTGGATGTATTGGAGCTTTTGAATGCTCTTGCTAGGGATCTCGATGAGGAGTGCGTTGCAGTAGTCCAACCTGGAGGAGGCAAAGGCGTGGACCAATTTTTCTGCGTCTGCGAGGGTGAGTGACGGACGGAGTTGAGCGATGTTCTTGAGGTGGTAGAATGAGGTTTTGCAGAGCTGTTTGATGTGGTTGTCGTAGGTGAGATTGGGGTCCATTTTTACACCAAGGTTGGTGACGACTGGGGATAGTGGAATGGCCTGATCCGAGAAGGTGATGCTGGTGATGGTGGAAGTGCCAACCTGGTGTGGAGTGCCGACTAGGATGGCCTCAGTCTTGGAGCTGTTTAGCTGCAGGAAGTTGAGCTTCATCCATGCCTTTATCTCCTCCAGGCAGGTGGTGAGAGTGGCAGATGGTGAGAGTGCAGAGTGGTTGGGGTGGTTAGAGTCCATTTTGAGGTACAACTGTGTGTCATCGGCATAGCAGTGGAATGATAATCCGTGTGTCCTGATGACATGACCAAGAGGGAGCAGATACACGGTGAAGAGAGTTGGTCCAAGTACCGAGCCCTGGGGGACCCCACAGGTGACAGTGTGGGTCTCTGATTTAGCTTCCCCCAGGGCAACGTGCTCTGTCCTTCCTGACAGATAGGAGGAAAACCAGTTGTAGACGGAGTTGGAGAGGCCGATGGTGGTATGAAGACGGTGCAACAGGATGTTGTGGTCAACAGTGTCGAAAGCGGCAGACAGATCCAGGAGAATGAGAAGGGATGGGGAGCCAGCGTCAGCTGTCATGAGCAGGTCGTTGGTCACCCTAACCAGTGCTGTTTCAGTGCTGTGGCCTTGGCGGAAACCAGACTGAAATGTTTCGTACAGATTGTTTTGTTTGAGATGGTTATGGAGTTGGGAAGCCACTACTTCATTGCATATAGTAGATTATAAAGCAAAGTATAGAAGGTTTCATGTGACGTGTGCAATAAATATCTCTCTCCACAGGTTTAGGGTTAGGGTGGGTTAGGGTTATAGGGTAATAAATATCTCTCTCCACAGGTTTAGGGTTAGGGTGGGTTAGGGTTATAGGGTAATAAATATCTCTCTCCACAGGTTTAGGGATGTCGATGGTTGCCTAGATCACAATCACACAATCCGTCACTACGAGGCACATCACCTGCTCATAAATCTTATTAATCATTCGCCCTGATTTTATTTTGAAAAGATGGCGGTGCCTTCCTGTTACATTGAAACAACTTCCGGGCGCACTGACATTTTACACGCACACACAGATACACACACACACACACACACACACAAGATAAGTAGCCTATATCCTGCTGTGTGAGAAGGTGGTAGAGTGTGGAAATTTTCAGTGTCTGCACATCAATGTTTTCACCCTAAACAGCCTCCCATAGAACAAACACAGACGTCAGATCGTGTTTCAGGTTTTAAACGTGAGCTTTGATGTCCGGAGTCGAACGTGTGGGAGGCCTCCGATACGAACCTGTTTGTGAGCGGACCGACGAACGGGTTCACCATCAGCTGCACCAGAGCTTTAGACGCAAACAGCAGACCCACACGCACGTTCTCTTGCTCCAGAAACACACTGTCCTCTAGACACGAGGACTGCTGCAGGAACACACACACACACACACACACACACACACACACACACACACACACACACACACACACACACACACATACACAAAAGTTGAAGTCAATATAATCATAAGTCAGTCAGTAGGTATGTACAACAATAATAATTAAGACTGCAGGCAGCGATGACCGGGCCCAAGAATCCAAAGACAGAGGGAGGGGCGTATTACACACATATACACACACACACACACACACACACACACACCAATCAGAGGAGCCAACTCTTCATAATAAAGGATCAGACTCTCTATAGTCTCACCGAGGCGTCAGTGGTCCGGTTGGCCTGCAGCTCTGTGGCTCCGGGCTGGGGGGTCGGGGTCGGGGTTGGGGGGGTGGAGTTACCAAACAGGGACAACAGAGGAGAGGAGGTGGAGGGAGGTGATCCAGGACCGAGGCTGGGCTGAGTGGTGTGGAGCTCCGGGTCAGGATGCTCCATGGCGTAAAGGAACGTCGGGACGATCGGAACTGAGGACGGAAACAGACTCAATTAAATAGGTCATAAATGTATTTCTAAAAAAAAAGGCGTAAAAAGCATTTCAACCATTTAGATTTGAATTGTGGAGCTAGGATTAGCATAAACCCCCCCCCCCCCCCCCCCCGCTGCTGTAGAGGTATAAATACATTCAGCACACACTGCTACTACTACTACAGTCTACAGTTAGCCAGTTAGCCGAGCTAGCTGCCAAGTTAGCCGCCGAGCTAGCAGCTGAGCTAGCCGCTGAGTTAGCAGCAGAAAGCTCTCAGACATAGCGTCCATGTTTCGGGTAGAGGTGGTGACTTTGATTGGCAGGTGACCCTTGGTAGGGGGCGGGGCTTCCGCGGACGCGGAGGCCACGCCCACAGCGTTTGGGAGCAGAGAAAGAGGCTGATTTTTACACAACTTTGAAGCCT
>NC_070586.1:1091486-1093986 GCF_027409825.1 Scomber japonicus | reverse complement strand
CTACAGTAAAGTACTAGTACTTCAAACTGTACTACAGTAAAGTACTAGTACCTCTAACTGTACTACAGTAAAGTACTAGTACCTCTAACTGTACTACAGTAAAGTACAAGTACCTCTAACTGTAGTACATGTACTCGTATCATTAGGGTGAATGTGAGCTGACTGTCTGTCTGACTGCTGATTGTTTTAGAGGCTTTTTCCTCCCTCAGTAACACAATTAACTCACACACACACACACACACACACACACACTCACACACACACACACACACACACTCACACACAGACACACACTCACACACACACACACACTCACACACACACACACACACACACAAACACACACACACACACACACACACACACACACACTCACACACACACACACACACACACTCACACACAGACACACACTCACACACACACACACACACACACACACACACACACACACCTGCTTTTATTCTCTTATCTCTGCATCTCGTGAGCTTCTCTTTGTCTGAAATGTCATTTTGTGTTTGACGCTGTTTCTCTCTTTTCTCTGTTCGTCGTTAAAGCACTGAGATTAATACACGTTCACATCTGATCAATAAAAACATGCAGGAAACAAAAAGAATGATCCATAACTGTTAAAAACATGAATATGAATCAATAAAAATGAAATAATATGATTTTAAACTATATGAATGAAATGAATCTTCATTTATGGAGACATGAAAGCTGCTCAAACAGTACAATACATACAAACTGATTATTATTATAAATAAATAATTAAATATGAAATCTTAAAAATGTGAACACAAACTGACAAAAACATATATATCAATAAAATGAATCTTAATTTCTAGAGAAATAAGATCTGCACTCAAATAATACTGAAATAAAAAGAAAGAATAAATATAGAAATAAAATAAAATAATAAGGATAAAAAAATAAAACTTATTTAGAAAAATGTAATATCAAACAAACGATCTGAGAAAAGACTAAAAACTGACGATGAATAAAATATTAAAGCTGATTTAAACAAAATAATGATTATTAAATAAAACATAAAACATCATTTCTGAGTTTAAAGGTGAGTCTTACCTGGACCACTGACGCTCGCCTTCGTGTTTGTTCAGCTGCTGATGGAGAGACTTTATATCTGACCTGAGGAAGAGGAGGAAGAGGAGGAAGAGGAGGAGGAGGAGGAGGAGGAAGAGGAGGAGGAGGAGGAGGAGGAAGAGGAGGAAGAGGAGGAGGAGGAGGAAAATGTTTCCTCTCTTTTATTCTGATAATGATAAAAACAGACAACACACATCTACACACCAACAACGCAAATGATACACCCCCTGACCTGTGTGTGTGTGTGTGTGTGTGTGTGTGTGTGTGTGTGTGAGAGTGTGTGTGTGTGTGTGTGTGTGTGTGTGTGTCAGTAATTGTGAGCATCTGCTGTCCTTTTATTGAAGCCCTGGAACAACCTGCAGGCTGGAGACCTTATCATACACACACATCTACATCTACACACACACACACACACACACACACACACACACACACACACACACACACACACACACACACACACACACACACACACACACACACACACACACACAGCTCTGTTTACTCTGCTGCTCTCTTTGACGTGCTTCATGTATGTTTGCAGGAAAAGAAACGTGACATGAAATCAAACGTAAAACTAATAAATCTGTTTCTGTTCTTTCTACATTCACCAAACTCTTCAAAATAAAGGAACCAACTCTTCAAAATAAAGCAACCAACTCTTCAAAATGAAGGAACCAACTCTTCAAAATAAAAGGAACCAACTCTTCAAAATAAAAGGAACCAACTCTTCAAAATAAAGTAACCAACTCTTCAAAATAAAAGGAACCAACTCTTCAAAATAAAGCAACCAACTCTTCAAAATAAAGCAACAAACTCTTCAAAATAAAGTAACCAACTCTTCAAAATAAAGCAAGAGGAGGAGAAGGAGGAGGAGAAGGAGGAGAAGGAGGAGGAAGAGGGGGAGGTGAAGGAGGAGGAGGAGGAAGAGGAGGAGGAGAAGGAGGAGGAGGAGGAGGAGGAAGAGGGGGAGGTGAAGGAGGAGGAGGAGGAGGAGAAGGAGAAGGAGGAGAAGGAGGAGGAGGAGGAAGAGGGGGAGGTGAAGGAGGAGGAGGAGGAAGAGGGGGAGGTGAAGGAGGTGAAGGAGGAGGAGGAGGAGAAGAAGGAGAAGGAGGAAGAGGGGGAGGAGAAGGAGGAGGAGGAGGAAGAGGGGGAGGTGAAGGAGGAGAAGGAGGAGAAGGAGGTGAAGGAGGAAGAGGGGGAGGTGAAGGAGGTGAAGGAGGAGGTGAAGGAGGAGGAGGAGAAGAAGGAGGAGGAAGAGGGGGAGGTGAAGGAGGAGGAGGGTCTGTTAGTGAGGAAGTCTCTAATCCAGGAGAAGAGTGAGCAGACTGATCTCAGGATGTTGACTCTGTCTCCAGTTTATAGGATTATCACACTGAGAGTGGAGCACACACAC
>NC_070586.1:1066486-1086486 GCF_027409825.1 Scomber japonicus | reverse complement strand
CAGAGCGACGCCCGCAGCTTCAACAGGACCAAAGGTGAGTCTGTCTCTGGATGCTGATTGGTTGTTGTGAATCCTAAAATGTGAATCCCCATGAGATGAGTTCACTGCTGAACCCTGCAGCTGGTTAACTTCATGTTAGTTAAAGATTCACTTAAAGGAAAAGTTCACAATTCTTCTAATCTGTGTTAAAGCAGCAGTCAGGTGTCTATATGAAGAGTAAAGAGGTTTTAATATTCAGTATGAACAGGAGGAATCATTACACACACACACACACACACACACACACACACACACACACACACACACACACTGACTGTTGGTTAAAGACAGATAATAATTGTGAACTCGTCCTTTAATATAGATATTTAAACACTTTGAGACTATAAGTTCATACACCTTGAGTTTAACCCTCAGAGTTTTATCTTTTCTCTGCATCTTTGTTGTAAATTCAGTTTTATCTAAAGTCTGTCCTCGTGTCCTGCAGGTCCAGAGATGTCCAGCTGCGTCCGCTCCGGTGACTGTGCAGCCGGTCTGTGCTGCGCCCGGTATCTGACCGGGAAACGGTGCCAGCGGATCCCCGAGGAGGGCGAGGCCTGTCTGCTCAGAGGCTCCAAGATGAGGAGGAACCTGGGACGCTGCGACTGCAGCAAGGGGCTGAGCTGCACCGCCGGCAGCCGGGGGGAGCTCAGCAAGGCCAAGGGACAGGGGGTGTGCCTCCCCCGCCCGAACCAGAGGAGAACAAGGCATTCTGGGAAGAAGAGGAGGACGGCAGAGAGCAGCTGCTGACACATTTATGATAAACTCTGTAGCACTTGTACACTTGAAACCTATTTTACATCTGTAACAACATGATGGAGATAAAGCCTAGATCCTTTACTGCTGTCAAAGTACCAACACAGGCATGTACTAATACTTCATTACAAATAAAATATAGTAAAAGTACTGCAGTATTATAGTGATGTAGTATGCAGTATTACAGTAAAAGTACTGCAGTATTATGAGTGATGTAGTATGCAGTATTACAGTAAAAGTACTGCAGTATTATAGTGATGTAGTATGCAGTATTACAGTAAAAGTACTGCAGTATTATGAGTGATGTAGTAGTGAAGCATCAGTGTTAGAGCAGCATGTTACTGTTGTAGCTGCTGGAGGTGGAGCTAATTTACTAGCTAGTTTACACTACTTTATATACAGTTAGCTAGTTTAGTCCAGTGGTTCCCAACCTAGGGGTGGGGCCCCTCCAAAGGGTCAGAAGATAAATGTGAGGGCTGCTGAGATGATTAATGGGAAAGAAGTTTTCATTTTTTGGACTTTTTCTCTAATCTTTGATTTTTGCTGAAATATTGGATCGCAGGTTGGAAGCATGAATTAGCATCTAATGAAAATAGTCAAGTGAAGTACAAGTACCTCAAACTGTACTTCAGTAGATCGTGACCTTTGGCGCCGACTGTCGTTTGAGTTCAAACTGCAGACTGATGAAATCACGTTGATTCAAAGCAGATTCAGCTGCTGAAACCAAAGAAGAAGAAGAGCTTGCTTCATCAGATGTTTCTACTGCATGATGTCATAGCCTTGCATGATGTCATCGTCCTGTATGATGTCATCATCCTGCATGATGTCATCGTCCTGCATGATGTAATTTATTAATTGTTGTCTCTGTAAAGTCGCATTCTGTGAGAAAATGTTCTAGATTGTTACATTAAAAAATGATTAAAACAATTAATCACTGATCAAAAGTGTCAATTAATTATCTCAGATGTGTAGGACAGTAATCCAGCTGTGAGGTAGGACAGTAATCCAGCTGTGAGGTAGGACAGTAATCCAGCTGTGAGGTAGGACAGTAATCCAGATGTGAGGTAGGACAATAATCCAGCTCTGAGGTAGGACAGTAATCCAGCTGTGAGGTAGGACAGTAATCCAAGATAGGACAGTAATCCAGCTGTGAGGTAGGACAATAATCCAGCTGTGAGGTAGGACAGTAATCCAGCTGTGAGGTAGGACAGTAATCAAGCTGTGAGGTAGGACAGTAATCCAGCTGTGAGGTGGGACAGTAATCCAGCTGTGAGGTATGACAGTAATCCAGCTGTGAGGTAGGACAGTAATCAAGCTGTGAGGTAGGACAGTAATCCTGCTGTGAGGTAGGACAGTAATCCAGCTGTGAGGTAGGACAATAATCCAAGCTAGGACAGTAATCCAGCTGTGAGGTAGGACAGTAATCCAGCTGTGAGGTAGGACAGTAATCCAGCTGTGAGGTGAGACAGTAATCAAGCTGTGAGGTAGGACAGTAATCCGGCTGTGAGGTAGGACAGTAATCCAGCTGTGAGGTAGGACAGTAATCCAGCTGTGAGGTAGGACAATAATCCAGCTGTGAGGTAGGACAGTATTCCAGCTGTGAGGTAGGACAGTAATCCAGCTGTGAGGTAGGACAGTAATCCAGCTGTGAGGTAGGTGTCACAAGCAGTAGTTATAGGACCCCAGAGACGAGCGAACACACAGGAGGTAGTTTAAAAAACAGGGTTTAATGATAAGGTGAGAGGGTGGTGAGGGAGCAGTGGCTGGGTCTGGGGTAAGGGTTGCAGAGAAGGTTGGTGATGTAAGGTCCAAGATGGGTAGGCAGTGCACAGTGAACGGGATCCAAGGGAACAGAGGCAGGGCACCAGCGGGTGGAGTAGGCAAAACTGTGTAGGGAAACAGGAGAGAGTGGTCACCAAGCAAAGTCACAAGAACACACTAGAGGATTCGGCCGAGCGTTACCACATGAGTAGCAGGACTATCTGGTAGAGGGTGGAAGGATGAACCGGGTCTTTATACTGCAGTTGATGAGTGATTAGACCCAGGTGTGCCAAACCTCCACCACTGGGCCCCACCTCTGCAAAGGGAAACAAAGACAAGGGAGGAGCACAAGGGGAGGAGACAAGACAGACAAGGAAACCCCTCCGATGGCCGCCTCCAGGTGCCCCCCCACCGACTTGTCCGGGTGAGCTCTGTAAAAGTCAGTGATGAGGGAGGGGTCCAGGATAAGGTGGCGAGAAAGCCAGGACCCCTCCTTAGGCCCATAGCCCTCCCAGTCAACCAGAAACTGGAACCCCCGGCCACGGCGCCGGACGTCCAGAATCCGGCTGACTGAGAAGGCAGGGTGACCATCCACGAGCCGGAGGGGTGGAGGGGGGTCGGCCAGAGGGCTCAGGGGACAGGAGGAGACAGGCTTGAGCAGGGAGACATGGAATGTAGGGTGGATCTTGAGAGAGGCTGGCAACTTAATTAATAACTTTTTCCACTGGGAAAGGACCGATGAACCGTGGAGCCAGCTTCCGGGACTCCACCTGCAAGGACAGGTCCTTGGTCGAAAGCCAAACCTTTTGACCCGGTCTGTAGACTGGAGCCAGGACCCGACGACGATCAGCCAACCGTTGGTTCCTGGCAGTGGACCTCAGCAATGCGGCTCGGGCCTCCCTCCACACCCCGCGCACCTGTCGCAGATGGCCCTGCACCAAGGGCACGGCAAACTCCTCCTCCTGCGATGGAAACAGAGGTGGCTGGAACCCCAGCATCACCATGAAGGGTGACATACCAGTTGCCGAGCAGGAGAGGGAGTTGAGGGCATATTCGACCCAGGGCAGCTGGCGACTCCAGGAGGCAGGATGACGGGCACACACGCAACGCAAGGCGACCTCCAGGTCCTGGTTTTCCCGCTCTGTTTGGCGTTGGATTGAGGATGGTATCCAGAAGAGAGGCTGGCCGATGCCCCCAGTGCCCTACAAAACACCTTCCACACTTGGGAGGAAAACTGGGGACCCCGATCAGAAACTATGTCCACCAGGATACCATGGAGGCGGAAAACATGCAAGACAAGCAGGTTGGCGGTCTCCAGTGCTGAAGGGAGTTTGGGTAGGGGTACAAAATGCACAGCCTTGGAGAACCGGTCTACAATGGTCAGAATAATTCTGTTACCTTTGGAAGGGGGGAGGCCCGTAACAAAATCCACGGCGATGTGGGACCACGGTCGTCGGGGAATGGGTAATGGGTTGAGCAGCCCAGCAGGTGGTTGGTGGGAAGCCTTACTGCGGGCACAGATGGAGCAGGCAGCCACAAACTGGCGTGTGTTACGGGAGATGGTGGGCCACCAGAAACGCTGGCGGAGGAGCTCCAGGGTGACACGCCAGACTGGACGCATGCCCTCACTGCAGCACCTGTGACCTCATCCAGTCAAACATCTTCATCCTCTGATCCATCCAGTCAAACATCATCATCCTCTGATCCATCCAGTCAAACATCATCATCCTCTGATCCATCCAGAGTCAAACATCTTCATCCTCTGATCCATCCAGAGTCAAACATCCTCATCCTCTGATCCATCCAGAGTCAAACATCATCATCCTCTGATCCATCCAGTCAAACATCTTCATCCTCTGATCCATCCAGAGTCAAACATCTTCATCCTCTGATCCATCCAGTCAAACATCATCATCCTCTGATCCATCCAGAGTCAAACATCTTCATCCTCTGATCCATCCAGTCAAACATCATCATCCTCTGATCCATCCAGAGTCAAACATCCTCATCCTCTGATCCATCCAGTCAAACATCATCATCCTCTGATCCATCCAGAGTCAAACATCCTCATCCTCTGATCCATCCAGTCAAACATCTTCATCCTCTGATCCATCCAGAGTCAAACATCTTCATCCTCTGAACCATCCAGAGTCAAACATCCTCATCCTCTGATCCATCCAGAGTCAAACATCTTCATCCTCTGATCCATCCAGAGTCAAACATCATCATCCTCTGATCCATCCAGAGTCAAACATCTTCATCCTCTGATCCATCCAGAGTCAAACATCATCATCCTCTGATCCATCCAGTCAAACATCTTCATCCTCTGATCCATCCAGTCAAACATCTTCATCCTCTGATCCATCCAGTCAAACATCTTCATCCTCTGATCCATCCAGTCAAACATCTTCATCCTCTGATCCATCCAGAGTCAAACATCTTCATCCTCTGATCCATCCAGAGTCAAACATCTTCATCCTCTGATCCATCCAGAGTCAAACATCTTCATCCTCTCATCCATCCAGTCAAACATCTTCATCCTCTGATCCATCCAGTCAAACATCATCATCCTCTGATCCATCCAGTCAAACATCTTCATCCTCTGATCCATCCAGTCAAACATCTTCATCATCTGATCCATCCAGTCAAACATCTTCATCCTCTGATCCATCCAGAGTCAAACATCTTCATCATCTGATCCATCCAGAGTCAAACATCTTCATCCTCTGATCCATCCAGAGTCAAACATCATCATCCTCTGATCCATCCAGAGTCAAACATCTTCATCCTCTGATCCATCCAGTCAAACATCTTCATCCTCTGATCCATCCAGAGTCAAACATCATCATCCTCTGATCCATCCAGAGTCAAACATCATCATCCTCTGATCCATCCAGAGTCAAACATCTTCATCCTCTGATCCATCAAGTCAAACATCTTCATCCTCTGATCCATCCAGAGTCAAACATCTTCATCCTCTGATCCATCCAGAGTCAAACATCTTCATCCTCTGATCCATCCAGTCAAACATCATCATCCTCTGATCCATCCAGAGTCAAACATCTTCATCCTCTGATCCATCCAGAGTCAAACATCTTCATCCTCTGATCCATCCAGTCAAACATCATCATCCTCTGATCCATCCAGTCAAACATAATCATCCTCTGATCCATCCAGTCAAACATCTTCATCCTCTGATCCATCAAGTCAAACATCTTCATCCTCTGATCCATCCAGTCAAACATCTTCATCCTCTGATCCATCCAGTCAAACATCATCATCCTCTGATCCATCCAGAGTCAAACATCTTCATCCTCTGATCCATCCAGAGTCAAACATCTTCATCCTCTGATCCATCCAGTCAAACATCATCATCCTCTGATCCATCCAGAGTCAAACATCTTCATCATCTGATCCATCCAGTCAAACATCTTCATCCTCTGATCCATCCAGTCAAACATCTTCATCCTCTGATCCATCCAGTCAAACATCATCATCCTCTGATCCATCCAGTCAAACATCTTCATCCTCTGATCCATCCAGTCAAACATCTTCATCCTCTGATCCATCCAGTCAAACATCTTCATCCTCTGATCCATCCAGTCAAACATCTTCATCCTCTGATCCATCCAGTCAAACATCTTCATCCTCTGATCCATCCAGTCAAACATCATCATCCTCTGATCCATCCAGTCAAACATCTTCATCCTCTGATCCATCCAGAGTCAAACATCATCATCCTCTGATCCATCCAGTCAAACATCATCATCCTCTGATCCATCCAGAGTCAAACATCATCATCCTCTGATCCATCCAGTCAAACATCTTCATCCTCTGATCCATCCAGTCAAACATCTTCATCCTCTGATCCATCCAGTCAAACATCATCATCCTCTGATCCATCCAGTCAAACATCTTCATCCTCTGATCCATCCAGAGTCAAACATCATCATCCTCTGATCCATCCAGTCAAACATCTTCATCCTCTGATCCATCCAGTCAAACATCTTCATCCTCTGATCCATCCAGTCAAACATCATCATCCTCTGATCCATCCAGTCAAACATCTTCATCCTCTGATCCATCCAGAGTCAAACATCTTCATCCTCTGATCCATCCAGAGTCAAACATCTTCATCCTCTGATCCATCCAGTCAAACATCTTCATCCTCTGATCCATCCAGAGTCAAACATCATCATCCTCTGATCCACCCAGTCAAACATCTTCATCATCTGATCCATCCAGAGTCAAACATCATCATCCTCTGATCCATCCAGTCAAACATCTTCATCCTCTGATCCATCCAGTCAAACATCATCATCCTCTGATCCATCCAGAGTCAAACATCTTCATCCTCTGATCCATCCAGTCAAACATCATCATCCTCTGATCCATCCAGTCAAACATCTTCATCCTCTGATCCATCCAGAGTCAAACATCTTCATCCTCTGATCCATCCAGTCAAACATCTTCATCCTCTGATCCATCCAGAGTCAAACATCATCATCCTCTGATCCACCCAGTCAAACATCTTCATCATCTGATCCATCCAGAGTCAAACATCTTCATCCTCTGATCCATCCAGAGTCAAACATCATCATCCTCTGATCCATCCAGAGTCAAACATCTTCATCCTCTGATCCATCCAGTCAAACATCTTCATCCTCTGATCCATCCAGAGTCAAACATCTTCATCCTCTGATCCATCCAGTCAAACATCTTCATCCTCTGATCCATCCAGTCAAACATCATCATCCTCTGATCCATCCAGTCAAACATCTTCATCCTCTGATCCATCCAGAGTCAAACATCTTCATCCTCTGATCCATCCAGAGTCAAACATCATCATCCTCTGATCCATCCAGTCAAACATCTTCATCCTCTGATCCATCCAGAGTCAAACATCTTCATCCTCTGATCCATCCAGTCAAACATCTTCATCCTCTGATCCATCCAGTCAAACATCTTCATCCTCTGATCCATCCAGAGTCAAACATCTTCATCCTCTGATCCATCCAGAGTCAAACATCTTCATCCTCTGATCCATCCAGAGGCCTATACTATGAAGCTGGTTATCAACTCGGTAAATCAACCCAGGGTTTTCCAATCTGGATCTCTGCGCGTTCACATAAAAGGGGAGGTGTTTGCAGCATCTGACCAATCCCAGAGCTGCTTTACCATGGAGGAGCAGACATGAAGAATTCAAACATCATCAGGCCAAAAGCCAGCAGGAAGGATTGCTGGCAGGAAGTTAGTTTAATATTCAACATTCAAAATACAAACCTATTATACATCAACCATTTGAGTGAATGATGTCAAACCAACTGTAACAGACTAATATCCCTCATGTGCCTCAAGGATTATTTTTTAAAGATATATTTTCGTCAATTTTTACAATTAATGAATTAATTAATTAATATGAATAAAATTCTGCTTTTCTGAACTTTAGCAGCGATCACTCTCCAGATGTTCTTATTGAGACTTTTTGTTTCCTGACAAGTTCTGAAACTGGAGATTATTTATTTATTGTATGTAAAAAATTGAGGAAAATATATATTTGTAAAATAATCATTGAGGCACATGAGGGATATTATTCTGTATGTTATACAGTTGGTTTGAAATCATTCACTCAAACAGTTGAAGCATAATAGGTTTATATGTTGAATGTTGAATATTAAACTAACTTAATGTCTCTTGTCGTACAGGATCATCAGGACATCTAAAGACCTAAAAACTCTTTCTCTCCTCTCACCCTCCGCACCAATATCGACATCTTCTAATGGGCAGAGAGCTGATTGGTCAGGAGGCTTTTATACTCATTGATCTCTTATCCAGAACATAACGAGCAGGTTAGCCGTTCAGCATCAGTTACCATGGTGATTTACCCCGGAGCAGGTTAGCCGTTCAGCATCAGTTACCATGGTGATTTACCCCGGAGCAGGTTAGCCGTTCAGCATCAGTTACCATGGTGATTTACCAGGTAGGAAGTGAACCAGCTTCGGAGGGTTAACCCTGAAGTTACCTCAGTCAGAGAAAATCCAGCTTGGTAGTACAGACCTGTGATCTGTTCATACTGTCTCTGCTACAGATCAATAAAAGCTGCTAAAATACTTCTGATCACATTATATATTATATTATAACATAGAGCAGTAATAATTATATTATACAAACCAGCTGCTCCTGGCTGTACCTGGGTCCAGACTCTCTACTCGGGGGGGGGGGGGGGGGGGGGGGGGGGGGGGCAGAGCCTTCTCAGTGACGGCCCCCAAGATGTGGACCAGCCTTCCTCTCCTGGTAGTAGTGTAGTGTTTTAAAGTGATGTAGAGCATTTTAAAACACTACTAAAAACAATCTGTTCTCCTCGGTGTTCAGTCCCAGCTAGGAGACAATCCTCGGCTTCCTACTTTTATTTATTTTTATTCTAATTTTAGTTTTTAAATTGATCTCTTTGATTCCTTTATTGTTTTATTTATTATTATATTGTATTTTAATAACTGTACAGCACTTTGGTTCAACTGAGGTTGTTTTTAAATGTGCTTTATAAATAAACTTGACTTGACTATAACATACAGCAGTAATTATTATATTATATATTATATTATAACATAGAGCAGTAATAATTATATTATATTATATTATATATTATACTATAGAGCAGTAACAATTATATTATATTATATTATAACAGAGCAGTAACAGGACACTGACGGAGTATCAGGTGGAGGTTTGGTTTGGAGGATCAAAGTCAGCAGAGTGAAGGTGATTTAACGTAACATCCTCGTCACACATCTGGAAGCAGCAGCTGTTTATAGTCCAGATCCAACCTGAATAAGACAAACTGCACATTAAAGGTTAATCTGATACGTTAATATACTGAGTCTCTATGATTTAACACGTTTGTTACCATGGCAACGAGCTGATGCTAGTCAAGTCAAGTCAAGTCAAGTTTATTTATAAAGCACATTTAAAAACAACCTCAGTTGAACCAAAGTGCTGTACAGATATTAAAATACAATATAATAATAATAAAACAATAAAGGAACAGAAGAGCTCAATTTAAAAACTAAAATTAGAATAAAACAAAATAAAAAGTAAAATAAATAAAAAGTAGGAAGTCAAGGATTCTCGCCTAGCTGGGACTGAACGCCAAGGAAAACAGATATGTTTTTAATAGTGTTTTAAAATGCTCTACAGACTGTGCAGCTCTAACCTGGAAAGGTAGGCTGTCCCACAGCTTGGGAGCCGCCACTGAGAAGGCTCTGTCCCCCCGAGTAGAGAGTCTGGACCGAGGTTCTGAGAGTCCGGACCGAGGCACTGAGAGTCCGGACCGAGGCACTGAGAGTCCGGACCGAGGCTCTGAGAGTCCGGACCGAGGCACTGAGAGTCCGGACCGAGGCTCTGAGTGTCCGGACCGAGGCTCTGAGAGTCCGGACCGAGGCACTGAGAGTCCGGACCGAGGCACTGAGAGTCCGGACCGAGGCTCTGAGAGTCCGGACCGAGGCACTGAGAGTCCGGACCGAGGCTCTGAGTGTCCGGACCGAGGCTCTGAGAGTCCGGACCGAGGCACTGAGAGTCCGGACCGAGGCACTGAGAGTCCGGACCGAGGCTCTGAGTGTCCGGACCGAGGCACTGAGAGTCCGGACCGAGGCTCTGAGAGTCCGGACCGAGGCACTGAGAGTCCGGACCGAGGCACTGAGAGTCCGGACCGAGGCTCTGAGAGTCCGGACCGAGGCTCTGAGAGTCCGGACCGAGGCACTGAGAGTCCGGACCGAGGCTCTGAGAGTCCGGACCGAGGCACTGAGAGTCTGGACCGAGGTACAGTCAGGAGCAGCTGGTTTGTTGACCTTAGTGCTCTGGAAGTACTGTGAGGCTGTACGAGCTCTGATAAATAAGATGGTGCCAGACCATTAAAACACTTAAAAACAATTAATAAAACCTTGAACTGGATCCTAAAGTGAACCGGCAGCCAGTGCAGAGGGTCTAGGGTTAGGGTCTGGGTCTGGGTTAGGGTTAGGGTCTGGGTCTGGGTCTGGGTCTGGGTCAGGGTTAGGACAGGACTGATGTGGTCGCGCCGTTTCTTTCCAGTCAGCAGGCGGGCGGCTGCATTTTGAACCACCTGTAAACGGCGCAGTGCTGACTGGTCGAGACCAACAAACAAGGAGTTACAGTAGTCTAACCGTGAGGTAACAAAGCTGTAAATGACTTTCTCCAGATCATTCCTGGGGTCAGGGTCTGGGTTAGGGTCTGGGTTAGGGTCTGGGTTAGAGTTACAGTAGTCTAACCGTGAGGTAACAAAGCTGTAAATGACTTTCTCCAGATCATTCCTGGGGAGATAAGTCTTTACTTTTGCTATTAGTCTTAGCTGGAAGAAGCTTGTTTTCACGATGGAGCTTATCTGCTTCTCAAACCTAAAGTCACTGTCCAGAATAACACCAAGGTTCCTTGCAGATGGGTGACAGTGAGGCTTCAGGGTGCAGATGGGTGACAGTGAGGCTTCAGGGTGCAGATGGGTGACAGTGAGGCTTCAGGGTGCAGATGGGTGACAGTGAGGCTTCAGGGTGCAGATGGGTGACAGTGAGGCTTCAGGGTGCAGATGGGTGACAGTGAGGCTTCAGGGTGCAGATGGGTGACAGTGAGGCTTCAGGGTGCAGATGGGTGACAGTGAGGCTTCAGGGTGCAGATGGGTGACAGTGAGGCTTCAGGGTGCAGATGGGTGACAGTGAGGCTTCAGGGTGCAGATGGGTGACAGTGAGGCTTCAGGGTGCTGATGGGTGACAGTGAGGCTTCAGGGTGCAGATGGGTGACAGTGAGGCTTCAGGGTGCTGATGGGTGACAGTGAGGCTTCAGGGTGCAGATGGGTGACAGTGAGGCTTCAGGGTGCTGATGGGTGACAGTGAGGCTTCAGGGTGCAGATGGGTGACAGTGAGGCTTCAGGGTGCAGATGGGTGACAGTGAGGCTTCAGGGTGCAGATGGGTGACAGTGAGGCTTCAGGGTGCAGATGGGTGACAGTGAGGCTTCAGGGTGCAGATGGGTGACAGTGAGGCTTCAGGGTGCAGATGGGTGACAGTGAGGCTTCAGGGTGCAGATGGGTGACAGTGAGGCTTCAGGGTGCAGATGGGTGACAGTGAGGCTTCAGAGTGCTGATGGGTGACAGTGAGGCCTCAGGGTGCTGATGGGTGACAGTGAGGCTTCAGGGTGCAGATGGGTGACAGTGAGGCTTCAGGGTGCAGATGGGTGACAGTGAGGCTTCAGGGTGCAGATGGGTGACAGTGAGGCTTCAGGGTGCAGATGGGTGACAGTGAGGCTTCAGGGTGCAGATGGGTGACAGTGAGGCTTCAGGGTGCAGATGGGTGACAGTGAGGCTTCAGGGTGCAGATGGGTGACAGTGAGGCTTCAGGGTGCTGATGGTGACAGTGAGGCTTCAGGGTGCTGATGGGTGACAGTGAGGCTTCAGGGTGCTGATGGTGACAGTGAGGCTTCAGGGTGCTGATGGTGACAGTGAGGCTTCAGGGTGCTGATGGTGACAGTGAGGCTTCAGGGTGCAGATGGGTGACAGTGAGGCTTCAGGGTGCTGATGGTGACAGTGAGGCTTCAGGGTGCTGATGGGTGACAGTGAGGCTTCAGGGTGCTGATGGTGACAGTGAGGCTTCAGGGTGCAGATGGGTGACAGTGAGGCTTCAGGGTGCAGATGGGTGACAGTGAGGCTTCAGGGTGCTGATGGTGACAGTGAGGCTTCAGGGTGCAGATGGGTGACAGTGAGGCTTCAGGGTGCAGATGGGTGACAGTGAGGCTTCAGGGTGCTGATGGGTGACAGTGAGGCTTCAGGGTGCAGATGGGTGACAGAGAGGCTTCAGGGTGCTGATGGGTGACAGTGAGGCTTCAGGGTGCTGATGGCTTCAGGGTGCTGATGGGTGACAGTGAGGCTTCAGGGTGCAGATGGGTGACAGTGAGGCTTCAGGGTGCAGATGGGTGACAGTGAGACTTCAGGGTGCAGATGGGTGACAGTGAGGCTTCAGGGTGCAGATGGGTGACAGTGAGGCTTCAGGGTGCTGATGGGTGACAGTGAGGCTTCAGGGTGCTGATGGGTGACAGTGAGGCTTCAGGGTGCAGATGGGTGACAGTGAGGCTTCAGGGTGCAGATGGGTGACAGTGAGACTTCAGGGTGCTGATGGCGCTGTCATAGCCATCTAGGAGATTTTGTTTCCCGAATAAAATAATCTCCGTTTTATTTTTATTCATGGAGAGAAAGTTCACTTCCATCCAAGATTGAATGTCCTTGAGGCAGTCTAATAAGACCTGGACAGAGGCTTGCTCATTTGCTTCACTGATCTGTTAACGAGTCTCTGCAGCAACATGGAGACCAATCAGATCCATGAAGGTTTATTACATTTATACATCTTTATCTTTTCATTTACTTCTTTAATTAATGTTAAACTGTAGAGAGACTTTATTTAACCCTGTAATTATATTTATATAAAACCTTATCAGTGATGTCATGATCTGGACTCAATTCTTTGAGAGTCTGAGTTTAATAAAGTTTTATTGATTGATGTTTCATGTCTATAATTGTTCCTCCTTTACTTTATTTGCTGTGTATGTGATGAACTGACTGAATGTATCATGTGTTCAATAAAGAGAAAAAGTGACGTAATAAACTTTAATAAAATCATTTATCATGTTAACCCTTAAACAGGCAACGTGCACCAGGACTGTTCCTTCTTTCCTCCCTTTTTTCCCCAACCCTTCCTTCCTTCCTTCTATCCATCCATCCTTTCTTCTTCCCTCCCTCCTTTCTTCCCTCTCTTCTTCCCTCCTTTCCTCCCTCTCTTCCTTCTTCCCTCCTTCCTTTCTTCTTCCTCTCTCCCTCCCTCCCTCTCTCTCTCTCCTTCCCTCCCTCTCTCTCTCCCCTCTCTCTCTTCTTCCCTCCTTTCCTCTCTCTCTTCTTCCCTCCTTTCCTCCCTCTCTCTCTCCCCTCCTTTCCTCCCTCTCTTCTCTTCTTCCCTCCTTTCCTCCCTCTCTTCTCTTCTTCCCTCCTTTCCTCCCTCTCTTCTTCCCTCCTTTCCTCCCTCTCTCTTCTTCCCTCCTTTCCTCTCTCTCTCTTCTTCCCTCCTCCCTCCTTCTCTTCTTCCCTCCTTCCTCCTTCTCTTCTTCCTCCCTCCTTCCCTCCCTCTAGGTGCAAATGACATCACTAATAAGGATTGTTAACATCTAATTTTCCGCTCCTGCCTGTTTAAGGGTTAATAATCACTCATGTTAGTGAAACCTGAAGAAGATCAAAACACACATGTTTCAATTGTCAAGGCAACTTTTCAGTTTTATTTTCTTCTTTTTGACTTTGACAGAAAAAAAAATCAAAATAAAAACCGTTGTTGGGACTTTAGTGGAAAAAAAAAAAAAACAACGTTAATGCAAAAGAAACTTTCAAAGGCAAAAAGTCACGAATGCAGCAACAGAATCTCAACAAGGAGTAAAAAAAAACAACTGGTGTTTGGAGTTTAGGGGTGGGGGGGGGGATCAGCTGACTCTCCATCATCAGGAATGTAGAATGGTGAGGTGGGCGGGGCTGACACTAATAAAGGGGGCGGGGCTTACACTAAAGGGGCGGGGCTACAGGAGTTAAGTGCTGGAGCTTCAGAGCTGGCCACAGTCTCCGATGGCGATCTTGCCTTTGGTTTTACCGCTCTGGCTCCCGCAGGCCTCCATCTTCTTCACCACGTCCATGCCCTCCACCACCTGGCCGAACACCACGTGCTTACCGTCCAGCCTGGGGGGGGGGGGGGAGAGGAGAGCGTCAGTACAAACACATGGTGTGTGGGGGTGGGGGGGGGGGAGAGGATAAGCTGCTGTTTTAAAGCACACTGTTGTCAGTCTGCTGTTAATTTAATCTCATTAGTTTTGTCTTTAATCTCTTTAATCTCTTTATCGTAGATGTTAATCCAACTTTTATTAAACTCATTTTAAACCAGATTTTAGCTTTTTAAACCTTCTGTTCTTTATTTATATTTAAACATGTTCATTTCCTCTTGTGTACACTGCTGTTGTCTTTGAACTACAGTAACCTCAATGAAAGGTGACATCACTTCAGTCTGACTGTAAACTGAAGATTTGAGACATTTGGAGTTAAACTACTAAATTAATTAATATATTAATTAATTAATCAGTCAAATAATAAACTGATGTCTGATCTCCAAAGGAAGGAGGCAGAAACTCTAATAAAGTTAAGTTTGATATGATCTGAATAAATCCTGATGATAGGTTACTGGTGTGTGTGTGTGTGTGTGTGTGTGTGTGTGTGTGTGTGTGTGAGTGTGTGTGTATTAACTGTGTGTGTGTGAGTGTGTGTGTATTAACTGTGTGTGTGTGAGTGTGTGTGTATTAACTCTGTGTGTGTATTAACTGTGTGTGTGAGTGTGTGTGTGTGTATTAACTGTGTGTGTGTGTGTGTATTAACTGTGTGTGTGAGTGTGTGTATTAACTGTGTGTGAGTGTGTGTGTGTATTAACTCTGTGTGAGTGTGTGTATTAACTGTGTGTGTGTGAGTGTATTAACTCTGTGTGAGTGTGTGTATTAACTGTGTGTGTGTGAGTGTGTGTATTAACTGTGTGTGTGAGTGTGTGTGTATTAACTGTGTGTGTGTGAGTGTGTGTATTAACTGTGTGTGTGAGTGTGTGTGTATGAGTGTGTGTATTAACTGTGTGTGTGTATTAACTGTGTGAGTGTGTGTATTAACTGTGAGTGTGTGTGTGTGTGTGTGTGAGTGTGTGTATTAACTGTCTGTGTGTGTGGGAGAGAGAGAGAGTGTGTGGTAAGTCTATGTAATGTCCCCAAAAGTGACCATAGTGTGATCAGTGTGTGTGTGTGTGTGTGTGTGTGTGTGTGTGTGTGTGTGTGTGTGTGTGTGTGTGTGTGTGTGTGTGTGCTCACCATGTTGTCTGTGCCGTGCAGATGAAGAACTGGGACCCGTTGGTGTTGGGTCCGGCGTTGGCCATGGACAGGATGCCGGAGCCGGTGTGCTTCAGGGTGAAGTTCTCATCAGCAAACTTGTTTCCGTAGATGGATTTACCACCGGTTCCGTTGTGGTTGGTGAAGTCTCCGCCCTGCACACACACACACACACACACACACACACACACACACACAGAGACACGGTTAGAGGCTGCTCTCACACACACACACACACACACACACACACACACTCAGCTGCTCTCTCACACACACACCAAGCTGCTCACACACGCAGAGACACGGTTAGATGCTGCTCTCACACACACACACACGATGCTGCTCTCTCACACACACACACACACACCAAGCTGCTCTCTCACACACACCAAGCTGCACACACACACCAAGCTGCTCACACACACACACACCTAGCTGCTCACACACACACACCTAGCTGCTCACACACACACACACACACACCTAGCTGCTCACACACACACACACACACCTAGCTGCTCACACACACACACACACACCTAGCTGCTCACACACACACACAGCTAGCTGCTCACACACACACAGCTAGCTGCTCACACACACAGCTAGCTGCTCACACACACACACAGCTAGCTGCTCACACACACACACCAAGCTGCACACACACACACACACACAGCTGCTCTCACACACACACACACAGCTGCTCTCACACACACACACACACCAAGCTGCTCACACACACACACACACACACACACAGAGACGTTGTGCTGCTGCTCTGGGACTCACCTGGCACATGAAGCCGGGGATGATGCGGTGGAAGGTGCATCCCTTGTAGCCGAAGCCCTTCTCTCCGGTGCAGAGGGCGCGGAAGTTCTCGGCCGTCTTGGGAACGACGTCGTCACGAAGCTGCAGGAAGAGAAGAGAGAGTCAGCGGCTCGTTCCACCGGCAGACAGAGAAACAGGAATTATTAACGAGGGTCGGTTCAGCAGGCGGTGAGTCACCGTCTGGAGCCATGCCAAAAATCAGAGCTGCTCTTTGCTCAGTGTGGAAACCTGTTATATAACATCATGCTGCTGCTGCTGCCCCCCCCACCCCCCCAAACACACCAACACTAACCCTCTGCCCCCCCAAACACACACTAACCCTAACTCTCTGCGCACCCCCCCAAAAAAAACACTAACCCTCTGCTGTAAACAGACTGCGGCTCTTTGTTCCTGCAGCGCTGCAGCATGAAGGGGGGGGGGGGGGGGCTGTAGCACTGCTCCTCTGCTGCAGCCCCCCCCCCTTCATGCTGCAGCGCTGTTCCCCTCTGCTACACCCCCCCCCCCTCCATGCTGCAGCCCGGAGCTCTGACTACCGGAAACACCCGGTAACTCTCAGCTATCTGCGGCTCAGAGCACCGGGAGCCGCCCTGCACGGGGCACAAAATGGCGTTAACTAGCCTTCTAGCTGCCGGATGTAACCTCCGTTAAAATGGCGCCATTCCGTCGGTACCGATCGGCTACCGGGAGCCATCTCACTACATCCGCATTATTCAATCACCCCCCCCTCCTCCCCCCTGCGGAACATTCCAGAACCTCCCCGGTAACCGGCGGCGCGTGCAGCTCAGTAACCGGCGGCCACCCCGGTAACAGGCGGCGCGTGCAGCTCTAAAGCTTCATTGGTTCATCTAAACATCAATTTAACCGTTAAATAATAAAAAGAGCGCGCGGAGGGAAACACGTCATGGAGGTTTCCCGGGCTCGCGTGAAGGCCGCGAAACAAAGAGCAGCGCGAGCTGCGCACAAACGCTCTGCGCACTCACACGCTGAATTAGCATGTATGCTAGCGGCTCAAACGTGGCCCGCGGGCCTTTACCGGGCCGCACCGGGAGCATGGCAGCCCGGTGCCGGAGACACGTTAACACCATTCTACCAGAACATTACCGGTAAGGTTACAGTTACAGACACGGTTCAGACCGTTAACGGTTAGCCGGAGCTACAAGCACGTGCGCATGCTCCTTCAGAACAGTGGCGCTCGTGACAGCTCGCGTGATGCTACAGGAAGCGCTGTTCATTCATCCCGCAGCCCCCACCCCCCCCTCCTCCCCGCACCGCACAGCTCCACCCGCACGAGCCGGCCCGCGTGCCCCCAGCCCGCGTGCTTCATTACCTCGATGACCACGCGGCCCATCGGAGCTCCCTCCTGGGTCACATCGAAGTAAACTTTTGGTCTGGACATGTTGGAGTCTGACGGAGCGCGAGGAACCGAAAAAGATGGCGGCGCGTGCAGCCCGCTTATAAAAGAAACCGGTGGGCGGGGCTACCGCGCCGCTAGCCAATAGGGAGTGCTGCCGTAGTTTATTGATGCGTGTTTGAACCAATCAGTGGTCAGGAAACCCGACACTCCTCCTGACAGCTCTCCTGACTCATCCAGAAGTGCGTTTGTTTTTAGCACACAGGGAGGCAGCCGGGCGGAGCTTAGATGCTTTCAGAGGTCTGAGCCTCGTGACCCCGCCTCGTGCCGGTGTCCCGGTTACTAAAACTTGAACTCGTGAGAGCCGGAGCAGCGCGCGCCCCGGATCATTGACAGCTCGGGTATCCAATGCGTGCAGCGCGTGAACGCCAAGCCCCGCAGTCATAGCGCGATCCCGCTGTTGGAGGAAGATGCGTGTGCGCGGTCCCGCGGACAGGGCGCGGCCCCGTGGTCAGGGCGCGGTCGGTTGCGCATTAAAGTACAAAGTTCGTGTTTGAACGTCAGCACGTGCTCAACGGATCTTTGACATATTTAGGTTTTTTTAACTCCTGTAAAGTTTCTTTGAAGAGTTTTATAAGTAAAACCTACAGATATCATTATATTAATTATATTAATTATATTAATTATATGAATCATAATGTTCAGACTGAGATTAAACATGAACAGATTTATAACTTTATGTTTCTACTGAGTTTAAAAAGCTTCTAGTGACATTAAACACTTTTAATAATCATCCACAACAGTAAAGGCCTCAGTCGCTGCATCGCTGGTGGCACATTTATCTTCATCTCTTCATCTCTTCATCTTTTATCTTTTACATGTTAACATGTTTTTGACCGTGCTCTGAGGTGGTTATAGTTGTAGTTCTCTTCTTGTGCCGTTACAGGATGTTGTGTAATATTATTCTGTGTAATAAACTGTGAAGCACTTGTTCTTACTTTGTGTTGTCGTGTATGTTTGTGTTCATCATGTCTTGTTTTATATGTGCAGCTGCTCTTTTAACCCAACACTCATTTCTTTCACCACAATAAAGTTCATCTCATCTCATCTGAGTTGTGTTTTCAACTAAAAGTCCAAAAAACTAACTTTTAGTTCAGTTAGTTAAACAGTGAAGATGTTCCTCTGTTATCTCCTCCTGCTCATTTATTACACATAAATGAAGCTATATTTACATTCATATATTTACATTAATATATATATATTAATATATGAGTGTGAGCTGCTGAATCCTGCAGCTGTTTAACTTCATGTTAGTTAAAGATTCATTTAAAGGAAAAGTTCATAATTCTTCTAATCTGTGTTAGATATATATATATATATATTTGTTAAATATATATGTTAAATATATATATATATACTACAGTCTATGGTTCATACTGAATATTAAATATATATATTCTCAGTATGAACAGGAGGAATGATTCAGTCATTTAAAGTCTCTGATCAGCTTCTATTGAGCTTCATCAGTTATTATATCAGTGATCTTCCTTCCTTCCTTCCTTCCTTCTTTCCTTCCTTCTTTCCTTTCCTCCCTGACACATTTACAGTGTTTTTAGCATCATATCTCCTCTTAGTGTTTCCTTTCCTTTCCTCCCTTCCCTCCCTTCCTCCATTCCCTCCCTCCCTTCCTTCCTTCCTTCCTTCCTTCTTCCTTCCCTCTTTCCTCCCTCCCTCCCTTCCTTCCTTCCTTCCTTCATTCCCTCCCTCCTCTTAGTGTTTCCTGTGTCTCTGTGGTGGAAGTATAGTAACACTGAAACATAGAAGATGAAGATTTGACTCATTCAGACTCTGAAGCTTCATATTAGCTTCTATCTCCTTCCTTCCTTCCTTCCTTCCCTCTTTCCTCCCTCCCTCCCTTCCTTCCTTCCTTCCTTCCTGAAGCTTCATATTAGCTTCAGATGGTTTGATGCTGACAGAGAGGAGGCTGTTCCACTCACGCCCCCCCCCCCCCCACCCAACAGCCGGGGTGTCAGCTGTGATTGAACACCGGACAGCTGGAACAGCCCCCCCCCCCCCCCCACCCCCGCGACGCCACTGAGCATGTGCAGAACGACACCAAACTTCTGATTGATTCATTAGGGATCGAAAATAGTGGCGCCTTCTGCACATGCTCAGTAGGGTCACCCTTCAAAATAAAAGAACACACTTCAAAATAAAGGAAACTTCAAAATATAATTTGTTCCTTTATTTTGAAATTTGTTCCTTTATTTTGAAGTTTGTTCCTTTATTTTGAAGTTTGTTCCTTTATTTTGAAGTTTGTTC
>NC_070586.1:1008986-1051486 GCF_027409825.1 Scomber japonicus | reverse complement strand
TAGGAGCAAGGGAGGGAGGGAGGGAGGAAAGAAGGAGGGAGGGAAGGAAGGGAGGAAGGAAGGAAAGAGGGAAGGAGGAAAGAAGAACAGAAGAATGGAAGGAAGAAAGGAAGGAAAGAAGAAAGGAAGGAAGGAGGGAAGGAAAGAAGGAAGGGAGGAAGGAAGGAAAGAAGGAACAGTCAGACCTCCCCTTTATATTTCAGCTTTTATTTTGTTAATAATTCGTCATTTTATTGTGAAACTATTATTTTATTTATTATATTATTATTAGTATCATTATTAAATGGTCTTACCCCAGACGGCTGGTTGAAGGAGTTGTAGACGCCTCCACCGCCTCCTGCTGTCAGAGAGTTCAGACCTCCACCCTGACCATTAAACTGTTCCTGCTGCTCACACACACACACACACACACACACACACACACACACACACACACACACACACACACACACACACACACAGAGAGACACACACACACACATTAGAAACGGACAGAACAGACAGTAAATCCCAGTACATCCTAGCTCATCCTAGTGCATCCTAGCTCATCCTAGTACATCCCAGTACATCCTAGCTCATCCTAGTTCATCCTAGTGCATCCCAGTACATCCCAGTACATCCCAGTACATCCCAGTACATCCTAGTTCATCCTAGTACATCCTAGCTCATCCCAGTACATCCTAGTAAATCCTAGTACATCCTAGTACATCCTAGTACATCCTAGTTCATCCTAGTACATCCTAGCTCATCCTAGTGCATCCTAGTACATCCTAGCTCATCCTAGTGCATCCTAGTACATCCTAGTACATCCTAGCTCATCCCAGTACATCCTAGTACATCCTAGTACATCCTAGTAAATCCCAGTACATCCCAGTACATCCTAGTACATCCTAGCTCATCCTAGTACATCCTAGTACATCCCAGTACATCCTAGTACATCCTAGTACATCCCAGTACATCCCAGTACATCCTAGCTCATCCTAGTACATCCCAGTACATCCTAGCTCATCCTAGCACATCCTAGTTCATCCTAGTACATCCCAGTACATCCTAGCTCATCCTAGTACATCCTAGTACATCCTAGTACATCCTAGTGCATCCTAGCTCATCCTAGCTCATCCTAGTACATCCTAGTACATCCTAGCTCATCCTAGTACATCCCAGTTCATCCCAGTACATCCTAGTACATCCTAGCTCATCCTAGTACATCCCAGTTCATCCCAGTACATCCTAGTACATCCTAGCTCATCCTAGTACATCCCAGTACATCCTAGTACATCCCAGTACATCCTAGTACATCCTAGTACATCCCAGTACATCCCAGTACATCCTAGTACATCCCAGTGTGTGTTGCAGTTTGTCTCACCACTGTTTACACTCTCACCTTGTAGTACTGTGAGTTGGGGGGTGCGGAGGGGGGATACTGTGGGAGGGGCATCTTATGGGTCTGGTACGACGGGGAGGAGCCGGAGCGCTGGGGGGCCGGACCAGGACCCCCGGGACCTGCAGGTTAATCAGACAGGTGACATCAGAACCACTGAAGCACAAACACAGGAAGTGAGCTGCCGTGTGTGAGTGATGTCATCGTTACCGTGGTGATACTGCATGTTGGGGTTGGAGTACTGGACGGGACCAGGGTGACCGCCCCCACCCGAACCTGGCATCGAACCTGGCATCGAACCTGGCATCGAACCTGGCATCGAACCTGGCATCGAACCTGGCATCGAACCTGGCATCGAACCGCCGGCACCACCAGGACCTGACATCACACTCACACTGGACCCGACCGGGACACCGTACTGCTGAGACATACCTGAGAACGACTGAGGAGGAGGAAGAGGAGGAGCAGGAGGTGTAGGAGGAGGAGCAGGAAGAGGAAGAGGAAGAAGAGGAGGAGGAGGAAGAGGAGCAGGAGGTGGAGGGGGAAGAGCAGGAAGAGGAAGAGGAGCAGGAGGAGGAAGAGGAGGAAGATGAGGAGCAGGATGAGGAGGAGGAGGAGCAGGAGGTGGAGGAGGAAGAGCAGGAAGAGGAAGAGGAGGAGGAAGAGAAGGAAGATGAGGAGGAGGAAGAGGAGAGCAGGAAGAGGAGGAGGAGCAGGAAGAGGAGCAGGAAGAAGAACAGGAGGTGGAGGAAGAGGAGGAGGAGAAAGAGGAAGAAGAGCAGGAGGAGGAAGAGGAAGAAGAGCAGGAGGAGGAAGAGGAAGAGGAGGAGGAGCAGGAAGAGGAAGAAGAGCAGGAGGAGGAAGAGGAAGAGGAGGAGGAGCAGGAAGAGGAAGAGGAAGAAGAGGAGGAGGAGGAGGAAGAGGAGCAGGAAGAGGAAGAGCAGGAGGAGGAAGAGGAAGAAGAGCAGGAGGAGCAGGAGGAGGAAGAGGAGGAGGAAGAGGATTTAAGAATGTTCTGAGGAGTTTTAACATCTATCTGATTGAAACATCAGTTTAATGTGACTCACTGACCTCAGAGCTGTAGGGCCGTTTGAGGCCCTGGGGGGGCCGCAGGTGGCCCTGCTGCGGTCCAGGGCCGTAGTTTGGGTGCTGAGGGACCCTCTGAGGGCCCCCTCCAGGCCCATACATGGGGCCCATTGAGGGGGGGCCTCTGGTAGGTCCAGGACCAGGTCCCATGCCAGGGGGTCCGCGGGGGCCGGAGTGGGCCATGAACTGGTTATTATAGGCTGGACCCCCCATCTGTAACACACACACACACACACACACACACACACACACACACACACACACACACACACACACACACACACACACACACACACACACACACACACACACACACACACACACACACACACACACGTATTTACATCTCTGTGACATCATCAGTCAGCTGACGGATGTTTCATGACCTCACAGGAAGTGACCTCACCTGTCCGTAGTTCATTTCCTGGTTCTGTTTCTCCTGGATGGCAGCGACGGTTGCCGTGGCGGTGGCGGTTGCCGTGGCGGCGGCGGCAGCAACAGCGGCAGCAGCGGCCTGAGTGAAGTCAGCTGATCCTCTGGAGCCGCCGGGATTGGACGGGTAGCTGCAGACAGGAAGTACATCATTACCCCTGAAGCCTCTGATTGGTCTAATAAACATTATGCATCATTAATAAAGCTGTTAGGAGAGTTAACCTGATGGACGGAGCTGCGTCTGAGAACGCTAACAGTAACTTAACCCTTTATAGGACACTCATTGAAAGGAAGGGAGGAAGGAAGGAAGGAAGGAAGGGAGGAAGGAAGGAAAAGAGGAAGAAGGAAGGAAGGTAGGGGGGAGGGAAGAAAGAGAGAAGGAGGGAGGGAGGAAGGGAAGAAAGAAGGAAGGAAGGAAGAAGAAAGGGCGGTGGAGGAAGGAAAGAAGGAAGGGAGGAGAGAAGGAGGGAGGGAGGAAGGACAGACGGAAGTAAGGAAAGGAAGGAAGGACGGAGGAAATAAGGAACGAGGGAGGGAGAAAGGAAAAGAGGAAGGGAAGAAAGAAGGCAGGCAGGGAGGAAGGAAGGAAGGAAGGATATTTTGGGATATTTACAGAAGTTACCAAATATAATTATTTGCCCAATAAAGAGTTAAAGTTATTAATATGGTTGTAATTCATGTGGATGGAGGAACACACACACACACACACACACACACACACACACACACACACACACTAAATACACACACACACACACACACACACTCTATGTATTCTGGGTCTGTTACCATGGAGACAGGATGTAGAATAGTTTTGGAAGTTGTCTCTGTGGTTTTAAGGAACGGATAGAAAGGACGAGACAGAGCGGCGACATTTGAACAGGTCACTGACTAATGTGGGGGGGGGGGGGGGGGGGGGGCACCTGATAGATGCGACCGACTGGTCCACTCAGAGGTGATGATGTAATGTTTGTGTTTGGCAGGATGTGACTCACCTCCCCGTGTAGCCCCCCGGGCCTCCAGCGTAGCCCCCGCTGGGCCGGCCGTACATGCCCTGGTTCATGTAGCCTTTGCTGGGTTCGCCGTAGCCCTGCTGGCCCATGTAGCCTCCGGGCCCGCCGCCCATGCCCGGACCCCCGGGGCCCTGCATCATGGGGCCCCCGCCCGGGTTGGCCCCAGGGCCCATCACCCCCCCACCCAGACCCTGAAACACAAACACACGTGACCTCATTACCTCAAAAACATTCACGGTTATTAAACTGGTTAAATGAAGGCGGTGATGTCATACCTGGCTGGCCGAGGGATTGGTCACTCCCCAGACGGTGGTTACCACGGAGAGGGATCCTGTGGGCTGATTGGTCTGCTGCTGCCAGCTGGAAGGATCATAGGGGTACGAACCGTCACTGCAGGAGAGGAGACGTTAGAGGGGGCGTGTGTGTATGTATGTGTGTACCTGTGTATTATATATATGTGTGTCTGTGTGTGTGTGCGTACCTGTGTGGATTGTTCAGTCCAGCCTTCATCTGGTTCATAGGGTTCATGGTGGGAGGGGCTGGTGGGCCGGGGTCCAATCAGACTCCTGCAGACAGACAGGTGATCAGTTATCGCCAATCAATACCGCGACTGTCCGGAGACTGCCATGAAACTGTCCTGTGACTGTGCTGTAACTGTCATGAAAATGTCCTGTGACTGTGCTGTAACTGTCATGAAACTGTCCTGTGACTGTCATGAAACTGTCCTGTGATGGTCATGAAACTGTCATGAAACTGTCCTGTAACTGTGCTGTTACTGTCATGAAACTGTCCTGTGACTGTCATGAAACTGTCCTGTGATGGTCATGAAACTGTCCTGTGATGGTCATGAAACTGTCATGAAACTGGCCTGTGACTGTCATGAAACTGTCCTGTGATGGTCATGAAACTGTCATGAAACTGTCCTGTAACTGTCATGAAACTGTCCTGTGATGGTCATGAAACTGTCCTGTGATGGTCATGAAACTGTCCTGTGATGGTCATGAAACTGTCCTGTGATGGTCATGAAACTGTCATGAAACTGTCCTGTGACGGTCATGAAACTGTCCTGTGACGGTCATGAAACTGTCATGAAACTGTCCTGTGACGGTCATGAAACTGTCATGAAACTGTCCTGCGATGGTCATGAAACTGTCCTGTGACGGTCATGAAACTGTCATGAAACTGTCCTGCGATGGTCATGAAACTGTCCTGCGATGGTCATGAAACTGTCATGAAACTGTCCTGCGATGGTCATGAAACTGTCATGAAACTGTCCTGTGACGGTCATGAAACTGTCCTGTAACTGTCCTGCGATGGTCATGAAACTGTCATGTAACTGTCCTGTGATGGTCATGAAACTGTCCTGTGACGGTCATGAAACTGTCCTGTGACGGTCATGAAACTGTCCTGTGATGGTCATGAAACTGTCCTGTGACGGTCATGAAACTGTCCTGAAACTGTCCTGTGACGGTCATGAAACTGTCCTGTAACTGTCCTGCGATGGTCATGAAACTGTCATGAAACTGTCCTGTGATGGTCATGAAACTGTCCTGTGACGGTCATGAAACTGTCCTGTAACTGTCCTGCGATGGTCATGAAACTGTCATGAAACTGTCCTGTGACTGTCATGAAACTGTCCTGTGACGGTCATGAAACTGTCCTGAAACTGTCCTGTTACAGTCATGAAACTGTCCTGTGATGGTCATGAAACTGTCCTGAAACTGTCCTGTGACGGTCATGAAACTGTCCTGAAACTGTCCTGTGATGGTCATGAAACTGTCCTGTGATGGTCATGAAACTGTCCTGTGACTGTCATGAAACTGTCCTGTGATGGTCATGAAACTGTCCTGTGACTGTCATGAAACTGTCCTGTAACTATCCTGTAACTGTGCTGTAACTGTCCTGTAACTGTCCTGTGACTGCCATGAAACTGTCCTGTGATGGTCATGAAACTGTCCTGTGACTGTCCTGTAACTGTCCTGTGATGGTCATGAAACTGTCCTGTGACTGTCATGAAACTGTCCTGTGACTGTCCTGTAACTGTGCTGTAACTGTCCTGTAACTGTCCTGTGATGGTCATGAAACTGTCCTGTGATGGTCATGAAACTGTCCTGTGACTGCCATGAAACTGTCCTGTGACTGCCATGAAACTGTCCTGTAACTGTCCTGTGATGGTCATGAAACTGTCCTGTGACTGCCATGAAACTGTCCTGTGATGGTCATGAAACTGTCCTGTGATGGTCATGAAACTGTCCTGTGATGGTCATGAAACTGTGCTGTGACTGTCATGAAACTGTCCTGTGATGGTCATGAAACTGTCCTGTGACTGTCATGAAACTGTCCTGTAACTGTCATGAAACTGTCCTGTGACTGCCATGAAACTGTCCTGTGACTGCCATGAAACTGTCCTGTGATGGTCATGAAACTGTCCTGTAACTGTCCTGTGATGGTCATGAAACTGTCCTGTGACTGCCATGAAACTGTCCTGTGATGGTCATGAAACTGTCCTGTGATGGTCATGAAACTGTCCTGTGATGGTCATGAAACTGTGCTGTGACTGTCATGAAACTGTCCTGTGATGGTCATGAAACTGTCCTGTGACTGTCATGAAACTGTCCTGTAACTGTCATGAAACTGTCCTGTGACTGCCATGAAACTGTCCTGTGACTGCCATGAAACTGTCCTGTGATGGTCATGAAACTGTCCTGTGACTGTCCTGTAACTATCCTGTAACTGTCATGAAACTGTGCTGTAACTGTCCTGTTACTGTCCCGACACTGTCATGAAACTGTACTACAGTAAAGTACAAGTACCTCTAACTGTACTACAGTAAAGTACTAGTACCTCTAACTGTACTACCGTAAAATACAAGCACTTGAAATTATACTACAGTAAAGTATAAGTACCTCAAACTGTACTACAGTAAAGTACTAGTACCTCTAACTGTACTACAGTAAAGTATAAGTACCTCAAACTGTACTACAGTAAAGTATAAGTACCTCTAACTGTACTACAGTAAAGTATAAGTACCTCTAACTGTACTACAGTAAAGTATAAGTACCTCTAACTGTACTACAGTAAAGTACTAGTACCTCTAACTGTACTACAGTAAAGTACAAGTACCTCTAACTGTACTACAGTAAAGTACAAGTACCTCTAACTGTACTAGAGTAAAGTACACAGGGTCACTCTTTCATCTACATATATTCATGTCCAAAGTCAAACTTCACTCATCCAGTAACAATAACAACAATAATAACATTTTAATAACAAACTAAACTTCATGCTGCGAGCTGTGTTCACTGTGTGATTCGCGTGCACGGCTCACACGCACGCGCCCCTGATAATAATAATAAAGCAGATAAACATTAATAACAGATAAAGGTGTAACTGGCGTGTGTCCTGCTGCTCTGCTCGGTGTAACTGGGAGCTTCTGACACAAAATGAGCGTCAGGAGACATTTTGATTCCAAGCTAATGCTAATGGCTAGGTAGCTTTAGCGTGCTAACGGCTAGGTAGATACCGTTAAATAACCGGGCAGTGTTGTTCACGTGAACACGATGTCAGACACCCGACGCTGTTTATAATGTTGGATTTATTCCGTTAAACGACCCCCCTCCTTATTTTCACAGCCGTTACCGAGCTAGCCTAGCTAACCTAGCTAGCCTAGCTAACCCAGCACAATGGGATGAAGCTAACAATGCTAACAGCTAGCCTCCAACACAAACAGCTGATGTTACCGGACATGTGGACCGGACCCGGGCTTTACCGGGCTCTACCGGACACCCCGACACCGTGAACACACACACACCATGTCCCCACATACGTACACACACACACACTAACGCTCACTCACACGCACGCACACCGGGACTCACCTCCTCTGCTCCCCCGGTGTCTGAGCCCTGCTCCGGGGCTCCGCAGTCTGAGCTCCACCGGGGCCTCCGGGGCATCAAGCACCGAGCAAAGCACCGAGCACCGAGCCAAGCTCCTCCGCCAGGAGCTCACACACACACGGCCCAGAATATATCCCAGAATATCCACAAATATTCCAAATATCCGGTATAATCCTGATAGCAGCCCGCAGCTCTGCCTCCCTGCTGCCGGCCACTGCGTCTGATTATCCGGCTTCAGCAGGAGACACCATCCCCCGCAGCTCCTCCACAGTTCCCGCACAGTTCCCGCAGCTTCCCGTACAGCTCCCCGCACGCAGCTCCCGCACCGCTCCGGGATTATTAACACCGAAGGAAGAGAAACATTAACCCTGAATAACTGCACACACACACCGGTAGGAGGCTCACACTCTGCATTACTGCCGCTGGAGGAAACCTGCAGGCTGGAGAGAGAGAGACAGGCAGGCAGGCGGGCGGGGGGGGGGGGGGGGGGACAGGGAGAGAGAGACAGGCAGGGGGAGAGAGAGGGAGACAGGCACACAGACAGACATACGTGGGGGGGGGGACAGACAGACAGACACACAGACAGGCAGGGGCAGAGAGAGACAGACAGACAGGCAGGGGGAGAGAGAGAGAGAGAGGCAGGGAGAGAGACTAGATTTGAAACTATAAGTCAGTAACAGTCTGGATTTCTGCACTATTAATAAACATATAAACAGCACAGACAGTAAGGTCATGTGTGTTTGGTATCTCTTTATGTATCAAAGCTTCTTGGTAATAAATGTTATCCGGTTGGAAGGTCTGTTTACGTCCCTTTTAAATGGAGCCACATTAGTGAGGAACATGTAATATACCCCTTTTCCACCGAGCTGGTGCTGGTTCGGAGCCAGAGCCTGACTAAGCACCGGTTCTTTGCTTTTCCACCGCCAAAGCTCCAGCCCCGAGCCTCAGAATAGGAGCCAGAGCAAGCACCAACTCTTTGCTGGTCTAAAGCAAGAACCGATTAGGTCATCGGACTGGGGGCGGGGGGCTAACGTTAATAGCCGGCTAGCGGGGTTAACGTTTATTAGCTGGCTAGCGTGGCATTTACAGAAAGTTAAAGATTTGTTGATTAAAAGTACTATTTTTATCTTTTTTTGCCAGAGCTGTCGTCTTCTTCTTCTTCTTCTTCTGCCTCTCACTGGTGAATCATGGAAGAGCTTCAAAGGCGTGTGCTGGCTACGTTATACAGTGACGTAATCAAGTGGCTCCTTGCCGGTTGAAAAGCAACAGGTTCGTAAGAGGTGCTTGGATTAGCACCAACTGAGAACTAGCTCTAGCACTAGCTCCGAACCAGCAGTGGCTCCAGCTCGGTGGAAAAGGGGTATTGGGTACTGGTTGATCCGAACCATCATCTCAATGCAGAGAGATTCAACCAGTGGCTCAGTCTGCCAGCGCTGGCCTCCACAGAGCAGCTTTATCCCAGACGACCTCCACTATCTGGGAGAGGAGAGGATGGAACGGCCTCCAGCAGTCCTCCCCTCAACCCCATTCAACACTATTGGGATCAGTTTGGGTCAGCTGTTGGTGCCGGAGTGACCAACACGACCACGATGGCTGACAAGTGCTGGTTGAACAATTGGTGCTTTTCCTCTAAACAGTTCTAGCTCAGAATATTTTCACAAATGGGCCGAATGTCAAAATAAAAGCACAGCAGTTTCTGGACATCCAGAACAGAAACTACAACTCATCTCAACGTCTCTTTTAAATCTCTTCTTAAGATCATTTTTGGAAAAGTCCTGAACTGTATTGGTGATTGATTATTGATTAGAAAGGAGCCAAGCCTTCATATATTATAATATAGTGATATCTCTTTATTATAATATAGTGATATCTCTTTATTATAATATAATGATATCTCTTTATTATAATATAATGATATCTCTTTATTATAATATAATGATATCTCTTTATTATAATATAGTGATATCTCTTTATTATAATATAATGATATCTCTTTATTATAATATAGTAATATTTCTTTATTATAATATAGTAATATATCTTTATTATAATATAGTAATATCTCTTTATTATAATATAGTAATATCTCTTTATTATAATATAGTAATATCTCTTTATTATAATGTAGTGATATCTCTTTATTATAATATAGTAATATCTCTTTATTATAATATAGTAATATCTCTTTATTATAATGTAGTGATATCTCTTTATTATAATATAGTAATATCTCTTTATTATAATATAGTGATATCTCTTAGGATATTACTGGATGTTAACACTCAGCTGAGATTTAAACAGTGTAAAGACTCCAGAAAGTAATTTATAATTATAATATGAACATTTATTCCCTTTATATTGGTCATATTATCTCAGAATGTATGCGGGGGGGGGGGGGGGGGGGGTAACGTTGTTAAGTTTTAATGTTTTTCTGAATAAAAATGAAAATCAGGTTGTAGTTCGGTCACGTGGCCACCAGGTGGCAGCAGCGTCTGACTCACAGAGCAGAAACCACCGAAGAAGAGCGGAGAGGTAAACAGGAAGTGAAGCTCGCTAATGGCCGCCAGTGTTCGTCACTAGTTTGGTTTGAGACATTATAAAAAGAGCCTCAGAAGGACTTTGGTTAAACTAACTTCAGCTGAGACCAGAGGACGGTTACCGGCGCCGGTAAACCTGCCATGACGTCATCAGGAGACATGAGCTCCTTGGAGTTAATGCAGCAGGTAAACTTTATATTATTATTAGTAGTAGTAGTCTGAGTTTATATCATCTTTACATCAGCTGTTTGTTATTATAATAAGATCAGTGAGTCTGAGCTCATTTCACTGTGTGCAGGATTAAAGATGATTAAACATGATTATTAAAGATGATTATTAAAGATGATTAAAGATGATTAAAGATGATTATTAAAGATGATGATTAAAGATGATTATTAAAGATGATTATTAAAGATGATTATTAAAGATGATTAAACATGATTATTAAAGATGATTACAGATGATAATACCGTTAACTTTGTATTTGAGTTTATGTGTTTTATTGTTTCAGAGTAAAATGACGTCAGCTCTGTCTGCTTGTGATAATAATAATAATCCTGTCAGTAGGACTGGGCGATATGGCCTAAAATCAATATCACGGTATATTGAGCAGTTCACCTCAATAACGATAAATGGATGATAACTACCACCAGAGCATAGATATAACATATGTTATAACTATCGCTCTGACTACCACCACCCCGTGGCCACTAGATGGAGCTGTGGCAGCATAATTGCTCCACTCCGAGGTTAGAGGTATTGTCCTGGCTGGTGACGACAGTGTTTTTGCATAACTTACATTTTACATCTTTCTGAGCAGTATCTTCCCTTTTGAAACCAAAATGTTGCCACACGATTGAAGGTCTGGTGTAAAGTGGTGTAACGCGATGTAACGTGGTGTAACGTGGTGTAACGCGGTGTAACGTGGTGTAACGTGGTGTAACGTGATGTAACGTGGTGTAACGTGGTGTAACGTGGTGTAACCTGGTGTAACGTGGTGTAATCTGGTGTAACGTGGTGTAACGTGGTGTAAAGTGGTGTAACGCGGTGTAACGCGGTGTAACGTGGTGTAATCTGGTGTAACGTGGTGTAATCTGGTGTAACGTGGTGTAACGTGGTGTAACGTGGTGTAACGTGGTGTAATCTGGTGTAACGTGGTTTAACGTGGTGTAACGTGGTGTAACGCGGTGTAACGCGGTGTAACGTGGTGTAACGTGGTGTAATCTGGTGTAACGTGGTTTAACGTGGTGTAACGTGGTGTAATGTGGTGTAACGTGGTGTAACGTGGTGTAAAGTGGTGTAACGTGGTGTAACGTGGTGTAACGTGGTGTAACGTGGTGTAACGTGGTGTAATGTGGTGTAACGTGGTGTAACGTGGTGTAAAGTGGTGTAACGCGGTGTAACGCGGTGTAACGTGGTGTAATCTGGTGTAACGTGGTGTAATCTGGTGTAACGTGGTGTAACGTGGTGTAACGTGGTGTAACGTGGTGTAACGTGGTGTAATCTGGTGTAACGTGGTTTAACGTGGTGTAACGTGGTGTAACGCGGTGTAACGCGGTGTAACGTGGTGTAACGTGGTGTAAAGTGGTGTAACGCGGTGTAACGCGGTGTAACGCGGTGTAATCTGGTGTAACGTGGTGTAATCTGGTGTAACGTGGTGTAACGTGGTGTAATCTGGTGTAACGTGGTTTAACGTGGTGTAACGTGGTGTAACGCGGTGTAACGCGGTGTAACGTGGTGTAACGTGGTGTAATCTGGTGTAACGTGGTTTAACGTGGTGTAACGTGGTGTAATGTGGTGTAACGTGGTGTAACGTGGTGTAAAGTGGTGTAACGTGGTGTAACGTGGTGTAACGTGGTGTAATCTGGTGTAACGTGGTGTAACGTGGTGTAACGTGGTGTAATCTGGTGTAACGTGGTGTAACGTGGTGTAACGTGGTGTAACGTGGTGTAACGTGGGGTAATGTGGTGTAAAGTGGTGTAACGCGGTGTAACGTGGTGTAAAGCGGTGTAACGTGGTGTAAAGTGGTGTAACGTGGTGTAATCTGGTGTAACGCGGTGTAACGCGGTGTAACGTGGTGTAAAGCGGTGTAACGTGGTGTAAAGTGGTGTAACGTGGTGTAATCTGGTGTAACGTGGTGTAACGCGGTGTAACGTGGTGTAAAGCGGTGTAACGTGGTGTAAAGTGGTGTAACGTGGTGTAATCTGGTGTAACGCGGTGTAACGCGGTGTAACGCGATGTAACGCGGTGTAACGTGGTGTAACGTGGTGTAACGTGGTGTAACGTGGTGTAACGCGGTGTAACGCGGTGTAAAGTGGTGTAACACGGTGTAACGTGGTGTAACGCGGTGTAACGCGGTGTAACTTGGTGTAACGTGGTGTAATGTTGTGTAACGTGATGTAACGCGGTGTAACGCGGTGTAATCTGGTGTAACGTGGTGTAACGTGGTGTAACTTGGTGTAACGTGGTGTAACGTGGTGTAACGTGGTGTAACGTGGTGTAACGCGGTGTAATGCGGTGTAATCTGGTGTAACGTGGTGTAACGTGGTGTAACGTGGTGTAACGCGGTGTAACGCGGTGTAACGCGGTGTAACGTGGTGTAATGTTGTGTAACGTGGTGTAACGCGGTGTAACGTGGTGTAATGTTGTGTAACGTGGTGTAATGTTGTGTAACGCGGTGTAACGTGGTGTAACGCGGTGTAACGTGGTGTAATGTTGTGTAACGTGGTGTAATGTTGTGTAACGTGGTGTAACGTGATGTAACGTGGTGTAACGTGGTGTAGCGTGGTGTAATGTTGTGTAACGTGGTGTAACGTGGTGTAACGTGGTGTAACGTGGTGTAAAGTGGTGTAACGCGGTGTAACGCGGTGTAACGCGGTGTAACGTGGTGTAACGTTGTGTAACGTGATGTAACGTGGTGTAACGTGGTGTAAAGTGGTGTAACGTGGTGTAACGTGGTGTAACGTGGTGTAACGTGGTGTAACGTGGTGTAATCTGGTGTAACGTGGTGTAAAGTGGTGTAACGTGGTGTAACGTGGTGTAATGTGGTGTAACGTGGTGTAACGTGGTGTAAAGTGGTGTAACGTGGTGTAACGCGGTGTAACGTGGTGTAATCTGGTGTAACGTGGTGTAATCTGGTGTAACGTGGTGTAACGTGGTGTAACGTGGTGTAACGTGGTGTAATCTGGTGTAACGTGGTTTAACGTGGTGTAACGTGGTGTAACGCGGTGTAACGCGGTGTAACGTGGTGTAACGTGGTGTAACGTGGTGTAATCTGGTGTAACGTGGTTTAACGTGGTGTAACGTGGTGTAATGTGGTGTAACGTGGTGTAACGTGGTGTAAAGTGGTGTAACGTGGTGTAACGTGGTGTAACGTGGTGTAATCTGGTGTAACGTGGTGTAACGTGGTGTAACGTGGTGTAATGTGGTGTAACGTGGTGTAACGTGGTGTAACGTGGTGTAACGTGGTGTAACGTGATGTAATGTGGTGTAACGTGGTGTAACGTGGTGTAACGCGGTGTAACGTGGTGTAATGTTGTGTAACGTGGTGTAATGTGGTGTAGCGTGGTGTAATGTTGTGTAACGTGGTGTAACGCGGTGTAACGTGATGTAACGTGGTGTAAAGTGGTGTAACGTGGTGTAAAGTGGTGTAACGTGATGTAACGTGGTGTAACGTGGTGTAACGTGGTGTAGCGTGGTGTAGCGTGGTGTAACGTGGTGTAACGTGGTGTAGCGTGGTGTAGCGTGGTGTAACGTGATGTAGCGTGGTGTAGCGTGGTGTAACGTGGTGTAACGTGGTGTAACGTGGTGTAACGTGATGTAGCGTGGTGTAACGTGGTGTAACGTGGTGTAGCGTGGTGTAACGTGATGTAGCGTGGTGTAACGTGGTGTAACGTGGTGTAAAGTGGTGTAAAGTGGTGTAACGCGGTGTAACACGGTGTAACGCGGTGTAACGTGATGTAACGTGATGTAACGTGGTGTAACGTGATGTAACGTGGTGTAAAGTGGTGTAACGTGGTGTAAAGTGGTGTAACGTGGTGTAACGTGGTGTAACGTGGTGTAACGTGGTGTAACGTGGTGTAACTTGGTGTAACGTGGTGTAACGTGGTGTAACGTGATGTAACGTGGTGTAACGTGGTGTAACGTGATGTAACGTGGTGTAACGTGATGTAACGTGGTGTAACGTGGTGTAACGTGATGTAACGTGGTGTAACGTGGTGTAACGTGATGTAACGCGGTGTAACGCGATGTAACGCGGTGTAAAGTGGTGTAACGTGGTGTAACGTGGTGTAACGTGGTGTAATGTGGTGTAACGTGGTGTAACGTGGTGTAAAGTGGTGTAACGTGGTGTAACGTGGTGTAACGTGGTGTAATCTGGTGTAACGTGGTGTAACGTGGTGTAATGTGGTGTAACGTGGTGTAACGTGGTGTAACGTGGTGTAACGTGGTGTAACGTGGTGTAAAGCGGTGTAACGTGGTGTAAAGTGGTGTAACGTGGTGTAATCTGGTGTAACGCGGTGTAACGCGGTGTAACGCGATGTAACGCGGTGTAACGCGGTGTAACGTGGTGTAACGTGGTGTAACGCGGTGTAACGCGGTGTAAAGTGGTGTAACACGGTGTAACGTGGTGTAACGCGGTGTAACGCGGTGTAAAGTGGTGTAACACGGTGTAACGTGGTGTAACGCGGTGTAACGCGGTGTAACGCGATGTAACGCGGTGTAACTTGGTGTAACGTGGTGTAACGTGGTGTAACGTGGTGTAACGTGATGTAACGCGGTGTAATGCGGTGTAATCTGGTGTAACGTGGTGTAACGTGGTGTAACGTGGTGTAACGTGGTGTAACGTGGTGTAACGCGGTGTAACGCGGTGTAATGTTGTGTAACGTGGTGTAATGTTGTGTAACGTGGTGTAACGTGATGTAATGTGGTGTAACGTGGTGTAACGTGGTGTAATGTTGTGTAACGTGGTGTAACGTGGTGTAATCTGGTGTAACGTGGTGTAACGTGATGTAACGCGGTGTAACGTGGTGTAACGTGGTGTAATGTGGTGTAACGTGGTGTAACGTGGTGTAACGTGGTGTAACGTGGTGTAACGTGATGTAATGTGGTGTAACGTGATGTAATGTGGTGTAACGTGGTGTAATGTTGTGTAACGCGGTGTAAAGCGGTGTAACGTGGTGTAATGTGGTGTAACGTGATGTAACGTGGTGTAACGCGGTGTAATGTGGTGTAACGTGGTGTAAAGTGGTGTAACGTGGTGTAACGTGGTGTAAAGCGGTGTAACGTGGTGTAAAGTGGTGTAACGTGGTGTAATCTGGTGTAACGCGGTGTAACGCGGTGTAACGCGGTGTAACGCGATGTAACGCGGTGTAACGTGGTGTAACGTGGTGTAACGTGGTGTAACGTGGTGTAACGCGGTGTAACGCGGTGTAAAGTGGTGTAACACGGTGTAACGTGGTGTAACGCGGTGTAACGCGGTGTAACGCGATGTAACGCGGTGTAATGTTGTGTAACGTGGTGTAATGTTGTGTAACGTGGTGTAACGCGGTGTAACGTGGTGTAATGTTGTGTAACGTGGTGTAATGTTGTGTAACGCGGTGTAACGTGGTGTAACGCGGTGTAACGTGGTGTAACGTGGTGTAAAGTGGTGTAACGCGGTGTAACGCGGTGTAACGTGGTGTAACGTGGTGTAACGCGGTGTAACGCGGTGTAACGCGGTGTAACGTGATGTAACGTGGTGTAACGTGGTGTAACGTGGTGTAACGTGGTGTAGCGTGGTGTAATGTTGTGTAACGTGGTGTAACGTGATGTAACGTGGTGTAAAGTGGTGTAACGTGGTGTAAAGTGGTGTAACGTGATGTAACGTGGTGTAACGTGGTGTAACGTGGTGTAACGTGGTGTAACGTGGTGTAACGTGGTGTAAAGTGGTGTAAAGTGGTGTAACGCGGTGTAACGCGGTGTAACGCGGTGTAACGCGATGTAACGTGATGTAACGTGGTGTAAAGTGGTGTAACGTGGTGTAAAGTGGTGTAACGTGATGTAACGTGGTGTAACGTGGTGTAACGTGGTGTAACGTGGTGTAACTTGGTGTAACGTGGTGTAACGTGGTGTAACGTGATGTAACGTGGTGTAACGTGGTGTAACGTGGTGTAACGTGGTGTAACGTGGTGTAACGTGATGTAACGTGGTGTAACGTGGTGTAACGTGATGTAACGTGATGTAACGCGGTGTAACGCGATGTAACGCGGTGTAAAGTGGTGTAACGTGGTGTAACGTGGTGTAACGTGGTGTAACTTGGTGTAACGTGGTGTAACGTTGTGTAACGTGGTGTAACGTGATGTAATGTGGTGTAACGTGGTGTAACGTGGTGTAACGTGATGTAATGTGGTGTAACGTGGTGTAACGTGGTGTAACGTGATGTAATGTGATGTAATGTGGTGTAACGTGGTGTAATGTTGTGTAACGCGGTGTAAAGCGGTGTAACGTGGTGTAATGTGGTGTAATGTGGTGTAACACGGTGTAACGCGGTGTAACGTGGTGTAATGTGGTGTAACGTGATGTAACGTGGTGTAACGTGGTGTAATGTGGTGTAACACGGTGTAACGCGGTGTAATGTTGTGTAACGTGATGTAAAGCGGTGTAACGTGGTGTAACGTGGTGTAACGTGGTGTAACGTGATGTAACGTGGTGTAACGTGGTGTAACGCGGTGTAATGTGGTGTAACGCGATGTAACGCGATGTAACGCGGTGTAACGTGGTGTAACGTGGTGTAACGTGGTGTAACGTGGTGTAATGTGGTGTAACGTGGTGTAATGTGGTGTAACGTGGTGTAATCTGGTGTAACGTGGTGTAACGTGGTGTAACGCGGTGTAACGCGGTGTAACGTGGTGTAACGCGGTGTAACGCGATGTAACGCGGTGTAACGCGATGTAACGCGGTGTAACGCGGTGTAACGTGGTGTAACGCGGTGTAATGTGGTGTAACGTGGTGTAACGTGGTGTAATGTGGTGTAACGTGGTGTAATGTGGTGTAACGTGGTGTAATGTGGTGTAACGTGGTGTAATCTGGTGTAACGTGGTGTAACGTGGTGTAACGCGGTGTAACGCGGTGTAACGCGGTGTAACGTGGTGTAACGCGGTGTAAAGCGGTGTAACGTGGTGTAATGTGGTGTAATGTGGTGTAAAGCGGTGTAACGTGGTGTAAAGCGGTGTAACGCGGTGTAACGCGGTGTAACGCGGTGTAATGTGGTGTAACGTGGTGTAATGTGGTGTAACGTGGTGTAATGTGGTGTAACGTGGTGTAACGTGGTGTAATCTGGTGTAACGTGGTGTAACGTGGTGTAACGCGGTGTAACGCGGTGTAACGCGGTGTAAAGTGGTGTAACGTGGTGTAACGTGGTGTAATGTGGTGTAAAGCGGTGTAACGTGGTGTAAAGCGGTGTAACGCGGTGTAACGCGGTGTAAAGTGCTGTAACGCGGTGTAACATGGTGTAACGCGGTGTAACATGGTGTAACGTGGTGTAATGTGGTGTAATGTGGTGTAATGTGATGTAATGTGATGTAACGTGGTGTAAAGTGGTGGAATGTGGTGTAATGTGGTGTAATGTGGTGTAACGTGGTGTAACGTGGTGTAATGTGGTGTAACGTGGTGTAATGTGGTGTAACGTGGTGTAACGTGGTGTAACGTGGTGTAATCTGGTGTAACGTGGTGTAACGTGGTGTAACGTGGTGTAACGCGGTGTAACGCGGTGTAACGTGGTGTAACGCGGTGTAAAGTGGTGTAACGTGGTGTAACGTGGTGTAATGTGGTGTAAAGCGGTGTAACGTGGTGTAAAGCGGTGTAACGCGGTGTAACGCGGTGTAATGTGGTGTAACGTGGTGTAACGTGGCGTAATGTGGTGTAACGTGGTGTAACGTGGTGTAATGTGGTGTAACGTGGTGTAATGTGGTGTAACGTGGTGTAATCTGGTGTAACGTGGTGTAACGTGGTGTAACGTGATGTAATGTGGTGTAACGTGGTGTAATGTGGTGTAACGCGTTGTAACTTGGTGTAACTTGGTGTAACGTGGTGTAACGTGGTGTAACGTGTTGTAACGTGATGTAACGTGGTGTAACGTGTTGTAACGTGGTGTAACGTGGTGTAACGTGGTGTAACGTGATGTAACGTGGTGTAACGTGGTGTAACGTGATGTAACGTGGTGTAACGTGTTGTAACGTGGTGTAACGTGTTGTAACGTGGTGTAACGTGGTGTAACGTGGTGTAATGTGGTGTAACGTGATGTAATCTGGTGTAACGTGATGTAAAGCGGTGTAACGTGATGTAACGTTGTGTAACGTGGTGTAACGTGGTGTAACGTGTTGTAACGTGGTGTAACGTGGTGTAACGTGGTGTAATGTGGTGTAACGTGGTGTAACGTGGTGTAACGTGGTGTAACGTGATGTAACGTGGTGTAACGTGTTGTAACGTGGTGTAACGTGTTGTAACGTGATGTAACTTGGTGTAACTTGGTGTAAAGTGGTGTAACTTGGTGTAACGTGATGTAACGTGGTGTAACGTGGTGTAACTTGGTGTAAAGTGGTGTAACGTGGTGTAACGTGGTGTAACGTGGTGTAACGTGGTGTAAAGTGGTGTAACTTGGTGTAACGTGGTGTAACTTGGTGTAAAGTGGTGTAACGTGGTGTAACTTGGTGTAAAGTGGTGTAACGCGGTGTAACGCGGTGTAATGTGGTGTAACGCGGTGTAACGCGGTGTAATCTGGTGTAACGTGGTGTAACGTGGTGTAATCTGGTGTAACGTGGTGTAACGTGGTGTAATCTGGTGTAACGTGGTGTAACGTGGTGTAACGTGGTGTAACGTGATGTAAAGTGGTGTAACGTGGTGTAACGTGGTGTAACGTGGTGTAAAGTGGTGTAACGTTGTGTAACGTTGTGTAACGTGGTGTAATGTGGTGTAACGTGGTGTAATGTGGTGTAAAGTGGTGTAACGTGGTGTAAAGTGGTGTAACGTGGTGTAACGTGGTGTAACGTGGTGTAAAGTGGTGTAACGTTGTGTAACGTGGTGTAACGTGGTGTAACGTGGTGTAACGTGGTGTAAAGTGGTGTAACGTGGTGTAAAGTGGTGTAACGTGGTGTAACGTGGTGTAACGTGGTGTAACTTGGTGTAAAGTGGTGTAACGTGGTGTAACTTGGTGTAAAGTGGTGTAACGCGGTGTAACGTGCTGTAACGTGGTGTAACTTGGTGTAACGTGGTGTAACGTGGTGTAACGTGCTGTAACGTGCTGTAACGTGGTGTAACGTGGTGTAACGTGTTGTAACGTGGTGTAACGTGATGTAACGTGGTGTAACGTGGTGTAACGCGGTGTAACGCGGTGTAACGTGATGTAACGTGGTGTAACGTGGTGTAACGCGGTGTAACGCGGTGTAACGCGATGTAACGTGCTGTAACGTGCTGTAACGTGGTGTAACGTGGTGTAACGTGGTGTAACGTGTTGTAACGTGGTGTAACGTGGTGTAACGTGGTGTAACGTGGTGTAACGTGGTGTAACGTGATGTAACGTGGTGTAACGTGGTGTAACGTGGTGTAACGTGATGTAACATGGTGTAATGTGGTGTAACGTGATGTAATGTGGTGTAATGCCTCGTGCTTCCTGCAGGTGGCGCTGCTGCGGTGGCTCTGCTCCCAGGCTGAAGAGGACTCCTGTCTGAGTTTGCTCAGCCCTCAGTCTGAAGAGGACCGCGGTCTGCTGACTGCTGTCACCGGGGTCCGGGTGGCCCGAGAGATGCTGAACCGCCTCACGGGCCAGAAGCAGCTGGACGCCTACAAGGTAACCTGGGGGGGGGGGCATTAATACAAGGTAACCTGTGGGGGGGGGGGTGACTTGCTGCTGAGGTGGGGGGGGGGGGGTGTTAAAGTTTATTCTCTTCACTCAGCAGTCTTCATTAGGAACATCTGTAGAGTCTTATTCTATCAAACAGCTCTGATATAAATTCTACTTTTATGAAGTTTATACATTTTTATACGTTCAGTTTTGGTTTATTACTGAGCTCATAGAGGTGATGGGTTAGGGTTAGGGGTATAATAGGGTTATAATAGGGTTATATTAGGGTTATATTATATTACAGCACTGCAGTATATTCTCCCATAGAGATCAATGCAGCTGAATGGCGCCATCTGGTGGCCAAAACACACAACTACAGTCTGAAGCCCTGAAGCTATAATTATAATAATTCTAATTCTAATGGAAACCTCTGTGTGTGTGTGTGTGTGTGTGTGTGTGTGTGTGTGTTACTGTGTGTGTGTCTGTGTGTGTGTGTGTATTTAATGTGTGTGTGTGTGTGTGTGTCTGTAATGTGTGTGTGTTCAGAGAGAGTGTGTCCTCAGCATCTCAGAGTTCATCAATAAGAACCCTCGAGCGTCTCAGAATCAGATCAACTCTGAGGTGGAGAAGAGAGTCCTGCAGTTCGCTGCTCGGGTCCAAGCTCTGGAGTCAGCACCCATCCTCTAAACCCGGACCCGGACCTGTGCCTGGACCTGTGCCTGGACCTGTGCCTGGATAAAAAATATAAATGTTTTATATTCTTATTGATGAAATTGTCCTAATTTAGCTTCGCTGCCTTTTTCTGTTTTATTATAAACTTACTGACATTTTTATTGTTTCTGTATTAAATAGAAAACACATTAAATACACACACACACACACACACACACACACATTAAATACACACACACACACACACACATTAAATACACACACATTAAATACACACACACATACACATTAAATACACACACACACATTAAATACACACATACACATTAAATACACACACACATTAAATACACACACACATTAAATACACACACACACACACACACACACACACACACAATACACACACACATTAAATACACACACACACACACACATTAAATACACACATACACATTAAATACACACACACACACACAATACACACACACATTAAATACACACACACACACACACATTAAATACACACATACACATTAAATACACACACACACACACACACACTTCTTTCAGTGTGAACTGTAACTCTTTCGTTTCAATAAAGCAAATCTTTATTTCTGCTCCACATTTTCTGTTCATGATTTCTGATCATAAACTTTCTCAAAGTGTCTCTGAGGGACACACACCAGTACACACACCAGTATACACACCAGTATACACACCAGTACACACACCAGTACACACACCAGTATACGCCTGTGGATCACTTCCTGGTCTGGAGGATCATGTGACTGTGAATCATGACTTACTGTCTGGGTGACTGCTTCCATTGGCTCTCATCATCGTGTCTACTTCCACGTCTGCAACGAACCCAGACGGCCGTGAGTCCGTGAAGCTGCGAGCCCGAACCTGAACCCTCCTCTCAGCTCCTGTCTTTGGTTTCAGGTTATTACGCTGCTGTAGTCGTAGTTACTTTGATTTCTGCAGCTTTACAACACCTTCACACACACACACACACCTTCACACACACACACACACCTTCACACACACACACTCACTCATACACACACACTCACATACACACACACACACTCACACACACACACACTCATCACCCAGCTCACACATGACTGATGCCACTGATGTTCACACTTCAAACCTTTTGTTCATTAATAGAATAGCTTTATTTGTCACTATAACAAGTACAAGTACAAGTACAGCGAAATTACAGCAATCACCCGTCCATACATATACAACATACAATACATAACAACAGAACCGGATGACTGAGCAAGGACGGAGGGGAAAAGAGGGGAAAGAAAAACGAGGAGAGAGGGGGATAAAAAAAGCAGCACCCAGACACTGTGCTCTCGTGAGTACAGTGTGGGAACGGGAAAAAAAACCCCAGCAACATGAGCACATATAAGCACATTTTACAACATTAAAAACACCAAAACAACTTTTGCACCGGGGTAGGGGGGAAAGGGAGAGGGAGATGTTCCAGTTCAGACAGGCAGCCAGCCGCGGCCGCAGCCATCTTCGGCGCCGCCATCGGACCCCGCCTGTCGTACTGGGGGGTGAAAGCGGCGAAGGCGTGGGAGGGGGGGTAGGGAGGTGTAGTATATGTGCATGTGTGTAAGTGTTCATGGATGCGTGTGTGTACATAAGCCCGAAGAGTTGCTTCGTCCAGCTTCACAATCAGTGCCTCAGTTCGTATGGTGTCATCGCGATAACACAGCAAGTTGCCATGGAGACGTCCCTGATCGTGTCCCAGGCCGAGTCAACAATCAACAGGTGTCCGTGAAGAAGGGAGGGAGGGAGAACAATACAGGGCTTCTCACTGCAGCGATCTCATGGGGGAGTTGTTTTCAGCAGCGGCCTTGGCCAAGGCCGGTGCTGCGGAAGGCCGGAATGCAGATTAGATTATGATTGTTTGGGTTAAGGCGAGCAGTCGCATTTCAATAGACACGACTTACTCTATTTGTCCATTCTGGTCTTCAAATCGATCAAATCGATCCCTTTGCCCACGCAAAGCCGAAAGCTTCTCCAAGATAATTCCCATCTTGCGATCTATGACCACATTCTGAGCACTAATAGCTCTGTCCATGTTTTCCATGTTGTTGCGGTTCATAATTGCAGTCTGAGTGCTAACAGCTCTGCCCACTCCCTCAATCATGTCGGGCAGCTTCGTGGAGATTTTCACTGCTGACACCGACCCCCGAATTTCCCGATACACCAGGGCAATGCCTAATCCAATCAGCAGATAGCCTGTTATCATGGTTCCGAATATGTAGACATCCTCGATGTCCTCAACGGAAAGAATCGCCAGGCACACGACCCTCCACCTCTCCCAGGAGTCCATCGTGTAGCCAGCGGCGAACGTTCCATCAGGACAGACAGGTTCCCCCGAACCCAAGCTTCTCGTCGAGAAAATTCTGTCAATTGCGTTGAGAGACCAGTTGACCAATTCCATGATTTCAGATTTAGAGAGCAGTGCAGAGAGAGGCTCCAAGTTAAGACAAGACAGGACGAGACGTGAGAGGCAAAGCAGGGAAGATAAGGGAGAAGGAGAGAGGGAGAAATGCGACCGCCTTCGTTGAGAGCCGGAAGAAGAACTGCCAGCTGTGTCTCCCTTTGGCTCCCCAGACCACGTCTCAGTCTGGACTCATATTAGAGTTTAAAACTTAGAGTCTAACTTTTAAACCTCACATTAATAAAGTGACCCAGACTTTCTTTCTACCTCAGAAATGTTGACAAGGTACGGCCATTTTTAACCAAACAGGAAGCTGAGACATGAACTCATGCTTTAATGACCAACAGGTTAGATTTAACCCGAGAGACTGTTTTAGCTGACCTACACTGACTTCCTGTTTCTTTTAAGTTCATTTTAATGACTTATAAAGCTCTAAATGGTGTAGCACCTTCATACATGACTGAATCTTTAATATCAGCCACAGAAAGTCCTGAGATCCTCCACCGCTGAAGCTGCTTTAATGGTTTATGAACCATAACTGTAGAACAAGTTGCTCCTACTGTAACGACTCAGAAGGCAGGGAACCCAAAAGCACGACAGGAAGATATTTCAGAGTCCACAGATATTTAATCAGAGTCAAAAACAGGCAGGGGTCAAAAACAGGAAGAGGAATCCAAGGGAGCAGGAAAAAAATCCAAAAATCAGGAACCAGGCAAGGCAGGCAGAGTAACGCTGGAAAGTTAGGCATGAAAACACGAGACAATCTGGCAGAGGACAAGTGGAAATGGGCCTGAATATGAAGAGGACCTGATGATGATGATGGCCACCAGGTGTGGAGATGGGCGGGGAAGCACAGGTGAGGGGAGTGAGCTGATGAGGGTGACAGGATCTGAAATGACAGGATAATTAGTGACCACAGCTGATCAACCCATGACACCTACACACTGTTGGGCATCATATCCTGTCATTTCAGATCCTGTCACCCTCAGCAGCTCACTCTGCCTGTCTTGCCTGGTTCCTGGTTTTTGGATATTTGCCTGCTCGCCTGCTCCCTTGGATTTGTCTGCCTGTTTTTGACTCTGATTAAATATCTGTGGACTCTGAAATATCTTCCTGTTGTCGTGCTTTTGGGGACAGGATAATTAGTGACCACAGCTGATGAACCCATGACACCTGTAAATCAAACAGAACTTAAAACATTTCTTTACCTCAAAGCTTTTAGTTCATCTGTGTTTTAGAGGTTTTATTCAGCTGCTGTTTCCTGTCACTGCCAGCAGGGGGAGACAGAAGCTCCTCTGCAGGTTGATGTTTTCTTCTATCGTCACTTGGTGGCGCTGCTTCCTTATTTGTAACTTGCACTTGATTTCAGCAACAAAGGGTTAAAGACTGAAGAAAACAGACAGTTTAAAGTTAAAGTTCCTGAAAGAAACAAGAACTTTGACTCTAATTTACATTAAAGACGCTTCATTTCTGCTTTTTATTCCTTTTCTTTATTTTGGCACTTTTGTCTTAATATCAACTCATCAACCAACACTTTGAACTGTATTACTGTATAAATGATGTTTGATTAATTGATTGTTATAAACAGTTAAAGAGCCTGAACCAAAGGACTATTTCATTGCTTTGTGAAATCTTTAAATTATTGATTTATTCACTGAATTTTAGTTTGAATTTGAGATTTAAGTATTATTTTATTTTGTTTTGAGATATATTGGTGATGTAAACTGATGTATTACAGTGAGATATGTGTATTTTTCTAAGGTTGGAGCAGTATATGTGTATGTGGTCTAAATAAACATGAAGCTGAATGTGGTGAATTATTTCAGTTTACTAAAGTTACACTAAATGATCATAACAGTAAATAATAGATGTTTCAATTATACAGTGATGAAGTAATATAAATGATTATGGTTAGTACACAATAACATATTTATGACCTCTGGTGAACAAACACACAGTTAACAGTGTGATGACATAACAAACATCAACATGAACAATATATTAATGATATATAAATGAATAAGATCGATCCAGGAAGCAACGTTAACAACATGAGTGTCAATATTTACATGTATGTGCTTCACACACATCAAAGGTTAATGATGGTGTGTGTCGTGTCACATTATTAACAGAAGTAGTTCACAGATATGAGCACAAGAGAACAAAACTATACAAATGAAACTTGTGAATGAACAAAATTACACAAAATAAATTGAGGTGGTCTTGAAATACTAATTGATCCCTCACACATATAAAAGCTGGATCCCTTAAATATTTAAACACAGAGACTCTGAAAAGTCATCTGGAGCCTTTAAAAGTGATCAAATCTTTAAATCAATCCTAAAACAAACAGCCAACCAGTGAAGTGATGATAGAAATGGAGTAATATGATCTCTGTTCCTGGTTTGAGTTAAAGTGTTCTGTGTTAGTTTTATAGATATTATTTTAATATGTTTTAATGGTGAAAACAGGACTGGACCAGCTGCTGATATGATCATCAAAACTTAGACTGGAATCAAAAAATACAAAGTTTTTCAGCACAGGTTTGATGTTGTTATCAACAGAACCAGGATATGATTTGACCTGCATGCAGGTTTTCTGACCAATGAGAAATTATTTCAGAATTGAACTGAATGAAATGAGTCTGTCACATCTGGGCTCGTATTTATCAAGCGTCTCAGAGCAGGAAGTCACTTCTAACTGTCCAAAAATGAGTGAATGAGTGACACATCTCTGCTCCTACTTTTAGGAGGAAAAGAGTTCGATCAACTTTCCAAATTTGGTAAATGATTCCTGTGTGTGCCGATATTTAGGAGCTGCAGGTGGAGTTCAGGCAGAGATGTTCCCTGAGAGGACAGATGTTTAGGGAACGCTTGATGACTGTGAGGTTATTAAAAGGGCTAAAAGCTGATTTCAGCTAAATCCAGAGATAACTGTTCAGTTTGGAGTCAGTTAAGAGACTTAAGTGAAGATGACAAAATCCAGATCCAGACTCAAGATGGATCATCAGGATCCAGCTGATCCTCTCTCAACACTCCTGGATGTTCACTCTCACTCTGACAGAGATCATGACCATCTGATGAGAGAAGAAGAAAGAACAGAGGAGATAAATGAGGGTTTAGTGAGACTCACTTGATCAGCTGTCAGTCAGTGATGCAGCACATTCAGTATAAAGAGCAGCAGGGACTTCAGTCCTGTTCAGACCACAAGTGGAACAGCTGTGCAGCGTAGCTTGCTTCCTTTCAGCTCTCATGTTAATGTGTTGGAGTGAACACACTGAGCTCCAAGCTCACACACCTGCACACACTTTTACTATCAAGTGTGTTTCCTCTGCAGATTTCACTCAAGTACACAGAGGAAATAAAGTGCTGAGAGTCATGAACACATCATTACTGCAGAAACAGAGACATTCACTCATCAGTTTACTGATGGATTTACTGCTGATACATGTCAACTCTTATCAAAGTTTAAAGCTACAGAGTCTCTGTGGGATTTGAAGATGTTTCCTGCTGTTAAATCATCACATGACAATCAGTCAGAGCTCTCAGCTAAACAGCTGCTGTGATTCCTGGACTTCAGCAGAGGTTCTGGTCTGTATAAAGACCACATGGTTACTAAACGTAATGATGCTTGTGTGAAATCAGAGCCAGTGATTTGCAGGCTGCAGTCAGACTGATCTTAGAGCTCTGACAAAGATGAACTGATCAATAGTTTAGTGTTGAAATGAGAGAACAAACACTTTGAGATCAGATTTGATGATGAGGATCACTGTCTCTATACATCTTGTAAGGCTGTCAGCTGTAATCCAGCTTTATTTCCTGCAGACATCAACACAACAACAACAGTCGTCTTCACATCAACTCAAACACAAGATCACAACAAGCTTCTGGCTCATCTGATTGGCTGACTGTTCTCTCTCTCTCTCTGTCTTTCTGTCCAATCCTGAAGCCTGTCACCATTCTCCTCTCACAGCTTCACTGAGGAAAGCAGCACTGAGAAGGTTGGAGCTTCACCAGGAAATACTGGATCTTTGCTTTGATACTGACTGTGTTTAATACTAAACTGCTGAAACCAGCACAGACTGACTCCAACTCTCTACTGACCTCAGAGTCTCCAGTCTGCATTCTGGACTCTGCTGAAGATCAATCAGCTGCTTCACGTCTGAATCCTTCAGCTTGTTGTTATTCAGATTCAGCTCTCTCAGATGGGAGGGGTTGTCCTTCAGAGCTGAGGCCAGATAATCACAGCTGATCTTTTTCAAACTGCAGTGCTCCAATCTGAATAAAGAATAAATGAAGTTAGTTTAGAAACAAAGTTCTTGTTTGAAATGATGAAATGTTTCATAATCTGTTCAGAGCTGAAGAAGATTTAAATGTAGAAGTTTAGAAAATGTAAACTTCAAACAGCTGAATAGAAAATAAATCTACCAAAGCTACAGGTAGTGAACTGACCTCAGAGCCTCCAGTCTACAGTTTGGACTCTCCAGTCCAGCAGACAGATGCTTCACTCCTGGATCATACAGATTGTTTCCACTCAGGTCCAGATGTGTCAGATGAGGGTTGGACTTCAGAGCTGAGGCCAAAATTTCACAGTAAGTCTTTGAGAGTCCACAGCGAGACAATCTGTAATTACACAAATATTACAACGTATGTTATCATGAAAGAGGACACTTTATATTTACTTCATGCATTTGATGATGAAACAGTTTGACATTCACTATTTTGATGAACATTTGATTATCTTTTTGAATATTTGAAATCTTTTTCTTTAAAATAAAAAGATGAATTTGTGAGAAATATAAGCCACCATTACTCGGTTCAACACACGCACACATTTAAATAACATTTAATAATGAATAACAATATTATTATAATCCTTCATCTACATGTTTCAAACACAAGTTTACAAAGTTCTGTAAAGGCATGAAAACTGTTTACAGGTTGTTACTAATAGAATAAATACAGTTCAATTCAGAAAACAGATCAAAATGTTTCAGATCTTATTTTAAAGCCTGCTGAGTAAAATCAGGTATTACCTGTATGTCTGATTATATATCATGTAATAATAACTTTACTGCATTCACTGATAACTGTTAAATACTGATATATGTTGTGATAAAATGCTGCTGCAATAAAACCTCAACCACAACCTCTAAAGTCCTTCATGTGTTTCACCAGGTTTGAATGAATCCTCCAACACACAAAGGAAGAAAAAGAGAAGAAAACACTGTCAAATCCAATAATGACTAGAAATAAATAGAATAACTGTTCATTAACTTAACAGCTATAAACATCAACATTATTTAAACTCAACATTTAAACAGCTCAACAACATCTGAGACTAAATATAACTGACATGTTATTTCACATATAAACAAGTAGAGCACTATTTTAACTATAATAAAACATTTATATTATTTATATTTGAAGAACTAAACTACTAATCTACTCTGATTTATAACTACAGTCAGTGAACTCACATCAGATTCTTCAGTCTACAGTTTGGACTCTTCAGTCCAGCAGACAGACACTTCACTGCTAATTCAAACAGCCTGTTCTCACTCAGGTCCAGATGTGTCAGATGGGAGGGGTTGGCCTTCAGAGCCGAGGCCAAAACTTCATAGTGAGTCTCTGAGAGTTCACAGGCAGAAAGTCTGTAATGACACAAATATTACAACATATGTTATCATGAAAGAGGACACTTTATATTTACTTCATGCATTTGATGATCAAACAGTTTGACATTCACTATTTTGATGAACATTTGATCTTCACATCAGTGGTTCAGATAATCTTTTTTATATTTGAAATCTTTGTTTTCTTTGTTTTTAATTGTATTCGTTTAATGGACAGTTGAAAGATAAACAGGACCTCTAAAGTCCTTCATGTGTTTCACCAGGTTTGAATGAATCCTCCAACACACAAAGGAAGAGAAAGAGAAGAAAACAGTCCAATCCAATAATGACTAGAAATAAATAGAATAAATGTTCATTAACTTAACAGCTATAAAAATCAACATTATTTAAACTCACAACATTTAAACAGCTCAACAACATCTGAGACTAAATATAACTGACATGTTATTTTACATATAAACAAGTAGAGCACTATTTTAACTATAATAATAATGTTATATTATTTATATTTGAAGAACTAAACTACTAGTCTACACTGATTTATAATGTTAATCACATCTGGACTTACTGAGCCTTTCTGCAGTTCCTCACAGCTGGGATCAGTCTCCGTCGTCCCTCCCATGATGTGTTGTACTTTTTCAGGTCCAACTCATCCAGAACCTCCTCTGACATCTGCAGCATGTAGGCCAGAGCTGAGCAGTGGATCTCAGAGAGTTCCTTCTCTGATCTGTTCTCTGACTTCAGGAACTCTTGGATCTCCTGATGTACTGAGCGGTCGTTCATCTCCATCAGACAGTGGAAGACGTTGATGCTTCTGTCAGGAGAGACAGACCAAGTGTTCATCTCCTTCAGGTTGTTGATGACTCTCTCAATGATTTCTGGACTGTTGTCTGTCTGACCCAGCAGGCCTCCTAAGAGACTCTGGTTGGACTCCAGAGAGAGGCCATGAAGGAAGCGGACAAACAGGTCCAGGTGGCCATTTTCACTTTTGAGAGATTTCTTTATGGCTGCCTGCAGGAAGTCATCAAGAAATGAGTCACTTAGTTTTTTTCCCAGGAAGTCCTCCACTACCTTTATCTTCATGCTGGTGTAACAGTGGTACATGTAGACTGCAGCCAGAAACTCCTGAACGCTCAGGTGAACAAAGCTGTAGACTGTTTTCTGGAAGATCACACTCTCTCTTTTGAAGATCTGTGTACAAACTCCTGATAACACCGAGGCCTCTGTGACATCAAGACCATACTGCTCCAGGTCTTCTTGGTAGAACATGATGTTTCCTTTCTCCAGTTGTTCAAACGCCAGCCTCCCCAGCTTCAGAAGAAGGTTCCTGTCAGCCTCCGTCAGCTCCTGTGGACTCGTCTCATGTCCCCCATCATACTTGTTCTTCTTCCTCTTTGTCTGAACCAGCAGGAAGTGTGAGTACATGTCAGTCAGGGTCTTGGGCAGCTCTCCTCTCTGGTCTGGAGTCAACATGTGGTCCAGAACTGTAGCAGTGATCCAGCAGAAGACTGGGATGTGACACATGATGTGGAGGCTCCTGGATGTCTTGATGTGTGAGATGATTGTGCTGGACTGCTCTTCATCACTGAATCTCTTCCTGAAGTACTCCTCCTTCTGGGCGTCAGTGAAGCCTCGTACTTCTGTTACCCTGTCCACACATGAAGGAGGGATCTGATTGGCTGCTGCAGGTCTGGTAGTTATCCAGACGAGAGCCGAGGGAAGCAGCTTCCCCTTGATGAGGCTTGTCAGCAGCACGCCGACTGATGACTTCTGTGTGACATCAGACACGACCTCACTGTTGTTGAAATCCAGTGAAAGTCTGCTTTCATCCAGGCCGTCAAAGATGAACAGAACTTTACAGACAGCGAGCTTCTCTGCTGTGAGCTTCTGTAATGTTGGATAGAAAACATGGATCAGCATGAGCAGACTGTACTGCTCATCTTTGATCAAGTTCAGCGACCTGAACGAGAACAGAATCAGCAGACTGATATCTTGGTTGTTGGAGCGCTGTGCCCAGTCCAGAGTGAACTTCAGCACTGAGAAGGTTTTTCCAACGCCAGCGACGCCGTTCATCAGAACCACTCTGACTCTGTGTAAGACTTCACAAATGTCCTGATCCTTGATTGGAGCGTCATGGAGGGTCTTCATCTTGGAAGCTGCTTCAAGCTGCCTCACCTCATGTTGGGTATTAACCTCTTCAGTTTCCTGTTGGTCAGGTAAGACTTTAAAGATGTCCTGACACTTGATTGGAGTGTCATGGAGGGTCTTCATCTTGGAAGCTCTTTCAAGCTGCCTCACCTCATGTTGGGTATTAACCTCTTCACTCAGTCCCTCTGTGATGTGGACCTCAGTGAAGATCCTGATGAGGAAGATTTTAGTTCCTGCTTCATCAGTTCCTTGAGTCACACATTCACATGTGCTGCTCAGACTGATCTGATGTTCATCTAAAACCTCCTGCAGACCACTTTCTGCTGAAAGAGAAGAAAAAAGGTAGAATGAAACAGAAATCAGTGTGACTGTTAATGTTCAGTAGGATAGAGGAGGTAGATTCCTGTTTTCAGAGATGATGACATCAGCAGACAGATCTTCAGTCTTACTTTGTACAGTGCTGGTCTGACTGTCTGTCTGCAGTCCAGCTCTGGTTCTGGATCTTTTTCCACACTGGGGACAGGAGGAGTCTCCTGATGAAGCAGGCTGGTGCCAGTATAAGGTGATGCACTGTCTGCAGAACCAGTATCCACAGCTGGTAGAGACTGGATCCTTCAGGACGTCCTGACACAAAGAACAGCAGGACAGCTGGTCCTCCACAGAAACAGCCCTCCTCTTCCTCTCTCTGTGGACATGAACACATTCTTTATGTCACATGACATTAGTGGAGGCCAACCTTTTAGGTACATTCCTGTACTTTGATTTGTGATAAATCAGCTGCAGCAGGCTGTTTCAATACATTTACATGACCTCCTCCCATATTTAGTGTCTTTGAACAGGAACACGTTAAGACACAGTCTGTATTACATGAGACCAAACATTGTACCTGCTGCTGCAGTCCTTTAGTAAATAAGGACAGACACAGTTTGACTTGTTAGTAAATCCTTAGTAAGTATCACCCTGGGTTACCTGCTGCTACACTACATTTATTGACTGGAAGAGACCGGTCACTCTTCATAGACAGACAGCTGGATATTACAGACTCTGCTCTCTGTCTGTAGAAATAATTATTTAACACATATAATTAGTTCTTATAAAGATCAGATGTTACACGAAACATGATTTAATAAAGATAATTAATAGTTGTGTTCATATCTCTTTCTGCATGTTCTAAACATTTTATCTTCAGCTGCAAACTGGATCAATTTCAGCAGTTTTTAACATCTACAGGTTTGTCTGATATCTGAGGTGTTAAAACTAAAGATTTTATATAACAGTTTATTTAGTGACAGTTAAACTAAAGGCACTGCTGCTGATGCTGGACTGTCACAATAACTTCCTGTCTACAAAGCAAACAACACAATCTGACCTCTGCTACTTTACCTGTATTAAATATTTCACAAAAGCAATCAAGCATCTTTCTACTAAATGAAGAAATAATGCAGTCAATGCTCAAAGACCAAAAGGAACAGTGACTGAACTATAAAAAAACCTCAATATTATAAAATATTGTTGTAATGTAGATTATCAAATGATATTAAACTGAATCATCTTCAGGTCAGTTTACAGTAGAAACAGTCTCTTACTTTGTGTCTGAGGGTCCAGGTTCATTACTGAAGAATGGAGGATTAGGTAGAGACCGGTCACTCTTCATAGACAGACAGCTGGATATTACAGACTCTGCTCCGTCCTCCTCTTCCTCCTCTTTCTTCATCTTCTGGAGTCTGAGAGGTAAACCAGTAACACTGGAGACACACACACACACACACATACAGTATAATAAACCCAGTCCTGCCTCTCAACTTAGTAGCTTCTTATTAGTTGACATGACTTTAACTACAACCATGTGTGTTTTCTAGTCATCACAAAGAGAAACTTTGACTCTGGTTTAAATCCAACAAACAGACTTCAGATAAACATGTGTGTGCTTCTTAACTGTGACTTCTCTCTATTTAGAGCTCAGCAGTGAGTCACGTGACATCGCTGTGAGGACGCACAAACCAGGAAAACAACAACAGGAAACAACGTTTAACACCTCAAACTCTGTCATTTCATATTTAATCAACTAAACAATGAATGTGATCAATAATCATCAGATTGATCAATAATGACAGTAATCATTATTTACAGTCCTGATATTAACACTCACCTGCCTCACACTGTTTTCCTGCTTCTGCTCTGATGTGAAATGGCGTCTGACTGAACACTTGAAACTTTAACTTCCTGTCTGTCTCTTCCTCCTTCTGCTTTACTTTTTCATTTACAGGAAGTCACGTGTGTGTTCGTTTGTGTGTGTGTGTGTGTATGTGTGTTTCCTCGGCTCTCAAATTTCATGAAAGTTTGGACTTAAATTCTACAAATTTTAAATTCTTATATAAATTTTGTGTGTTTTGCCCCCTCATTTACTTCCTGTAGGCTACTGTACAATAACATACAACTACAAGCAGTCAGTCAGATTTGAGTCTCATTAGAGATGTAAATAGGTTTCCATGATGCCACACATGGTTTAACATTGCTGTGATAATGTTAAACTCTGCATCCATAATAAACAATAAACAGCAACAAAATGCTGCTGATCCACTTCCTGTTTCTGAAAGTGACTTTAGATTGAAAAGGTCAGATTTAGATTCACTAACGGGTAACGGACACGTTTACTGTATTATGTGCTAGATTACTATTAACTAGATATTTAAAGTATTATCAGCATCAATATCATCAATAATAACTGCTAAGCATGTTTCAAAATGAGTAAGCTGCTGCAATAGTTAATAGTATTTTATAATGAGTCTATTTATTAAAGCAGTGTATTAAAACCAGACCTCACAAGTCTCACCCATTGGCCACCGTAGGACACACACATCTCAAGCGAGGTGGGGGGGGGGGATTTCAACATCATGTGTGTGTGTGTATCTGCACCTATCTGTGTGCATGTGAACAATCTGAAGAATATCATGACAACGCATACTAAACATGAGAGTGCTTTCATGATGTCCAACAGTGTGTAGGTGTCATGGGTTGATCAGCTGTGGTCACTAATTATCCTGTCATTTCAGATCCTGTCACCCTCATCAGCTCACTCCCCTCACCTGTGCTTCCCCGCCCATCTCCACACCTGGTTGCAATCATCATCATCATCAGGTCCCCTTCATATTCAGGCCCCATTTCCACTTGTCCTCTGCCAGATTGTCTCGTGTTTTCATGCCTAACTTTCCAGCATTACTTTGCCTGTCTTGCCTGGTTCCTGGTTTTTGGATTCTGGATTTGTCTGCCTGATTGTTTTCCTGGTTTTGACTCTGATTAAATATCTGTGGACCAGGGTTATTATAGTTAACTAAAACTAGCAATGAAAAAGTTATTTAGTTGACTGAAATTAAAATAAAAACTACAATTAATAAAAAAAACAAACTAAATAAAAACTACAATGAACAATTTAAAACTAACTAAAACTAAACTGAGCTGCAGACAAATTCAGCTTCATTTTCTCCCTCGATGACTTCCTGTCCTGCAGCAGCCGCTATGCTGCTACCCCTCCAGCTGTGGTTAAAGAATGAAATTAAAAGAACTTGATGATAAAACATATTTGGTGTCACACATTCTTTCATTCTTTTCAGCTTCTACAAGTCAAGACTTTCTCTGAATACCTGAAAAACTAAAAAAAAAAAACTAAAACTACTAAATCACTCGTTGAACTCACTGAAACTAAGGAAAGAAGGAAGAGGAAGGAAGGAAAGGAGTAAGGAAGGAGGGTGAAAAGAGGAAGGAAGTAAGGAGAGAAGGAAGGAAGGAAGGAAGGAAGGATTTTCAGCTTCTACAAGCCAAGGCTTTCTCTTAATACCTGAAAAACTAAGACTACATAAAAACTAAACTGAAACTAGTAAATCACTTGTTGAACTCACTGAAACTAAACTGGAATAAAAAAAGCAAACTGAAAAACTAAATAAGTGTAAAAAGTAAAGAACATTTCTAAACTATAATAACTTTGCTGTAGACTCTGAAACATCTTCCTGTCGTCATGCTTGTGGGGTCCCTGCCGTCTGAGCCGTTCCAGTCGCTGGTTAAACAAACATCTTATAATATAAATGAAGTCATCTGGTGCAAAAGTTAGATTTTAATAAAGTAGTTTTGGTTTCAGGTATTTTGAAGTTTTTAAAGTTAACAATCCCACAATTTATACACAAAGGAGAATTTTAATGATTTAATTAAGATGAATTTATAAATGTAATATTTCTATAGTTCTGCTCTACACTGTACTGTATGCATCACATAATGTAATATAATGTGTTGTAACCTCCATGATGTCTTGCTGCGGAGTTCAGAAAGAAAGGAAGGAAGGGAAGAAGGAAGGAAGGGAGGAAAGAAGGAAGGGAGGGAGGGAGGAAGAAGGAAGGGAAGAAGGATGGAAGGGAGGAAAGAAGGGAGGGAGGGAGGGAGGAAGAAGGAAGGGAAGAAGGATGGAAGGGAGGAAAGAAGGAAGGGAGGGAGGGAGGAAGAAGGAAGGGAAGAAGGAAGGAAGGGAGGGAGGAAGAAGGAAGGAAAGGAGGGAGGGAGGGAGGAAGAAGGAAGGAAAGGAGGGAGGAAGAAGGAAGCAGAGGAGGGAGGGAGGAAGGAAAGAAGGAAGGGAGGAAAGAGAGAAACATTTACATGTTTTAAATGAAGTCATTATTAGTATAAGTCCACTTAAACACACTGTAGCTGATCACATATTTAATATCTATCATTCTTTTGTGGTTACACCATTTGACATTTTGCTCCCTTGCTCGCTCCTACCTTCCTTCCTTCCTCCTTTCTTTCCTTCCTTCCTCTCTCCTTCCTTCCTTCCTTATGTGCTTCCTTCCCTCCTTTCCTTTACTACCTTCTTTCCTCTGTCCTTTCTTTCCTTTCTCCCTCCCTCGCTCGCTCCTACCTTCCCTCCTTCCTTCCTCCCTCCTTTCTTTCTTTCCTTCCTTCCTCTCTCCTTCCTTCCTTCCTTATGTGCTTCCTTCCCTCCTTTCCTTTACTACCTTCTTTCCTCTGTCCTTCTTTCTTTCTTTCCTTTCTCCCTAGCTCGCTCGCTCCTAGCTTCCTTCCTTCTTCCTCCCTTCCTTCCTCCTTTCTTTCCTTCCTTCCTTCCTTCCTTCCTTCCTCCCTCCTTTCTTTCCTTCCTTCCTTTCTCTCTCCTTCCTTCCTTCCTTATGTGCTTCCTTCCCTCCTTTCCTTTACTACCTTCTTTCCTCTGTCCTTCTTTCTTTCCTTTCTCCCTCCCTCGCTCGCTCCTACCTTCCTTCTTTCCTTCGTCCTCCCTTCCTAGGGTCCTTCCTTCCTTCCTTGACTCTCTTATTGATCTTTTGATAATATATTGATTATATTGAACTGGGCGTAACCTCCATGATGTCTTGCTGCGGAGTTCAGTCTGAATTTATCTAGAAAACCAACAAAAATACTAAATGTACATTTTAACAAACCTGATGCTGCTTTTAAATCTAGTTTAACTGATTTATGGATTCATCATCTTACCAACATTTATTATTACTGACGTTTATAGAGTTTTGTTTCAGAACCTCAAGATAATAAAACCCTTCAGATTAAAAGCTCACTCAGTTATTCACTGTTTCATTGTACAAAAGAGAATTTTAGATTATAAACTAATAAATTATAAATTAGACTCATGTGCACAGAATACAGCAAAGTAACAGTTATGATGTAATAAATATGAGACCATAGGCTCTAAGAATATGTAATAATACGTCAAGTTAACAATCCCACAATTTATACAGAAATGAGAATTTAAATTATTTAATTAAGATTAATTTATAAATGTAATATTTCTATAGTTCTGCTCTACACTGTACTGTATGCATTACATCAGGGGAGTCAAACTCATTTTCATTCAAGGGCCACATACAGACCAATTTGATCTCATGTGGGCCGGATCATTAAAAGGAAGGAAGGAAGGAAGGAAGGAAAAATGGAAGAAAGGGATGAAGGAAAGATGGAAGGAAGAAAGAAAGGAAAGACGGACAGAATGAAGGAAGGATGGAAGGAAGTAAGAAAGGGAGGACAGACAGAATGAAGGAAGGTCAGAATGAAGGAAGAAAGGGAGGAAGGAAAGATAGAAGGAATGAGGGAGGGAAGGAAGGAAGGAAGAAAGAAAGAAAGAGAAAGAATGAAAGAAAGAAAAAGGAGGAAAGAAAGAAAGAAAGATGGATGGAGAGAAGGAAGGAAGGAAAAGAACACATGAAGGAAAGTGGGCCGGATTGGACTCCTCGGCGGGCCAGTTCTGGCCCACGGGCCACATGTTTGACACCCCTGCATTACATAATGTAATATAATGTGTATTATAATACTGATGTTGGTTATTACATATTACAGTATATATATACATATATATATATATATATATATATGTATATAGTATAAACCCTAACCCTATACATGTATCAGTGTTCACGTGTAAAGATTTAAATTACATGTTAAATTTCTTTCAGCTGAAGTTTTATTTATATTTTTTTTCTGTGATTAATAAACTTTTTATTTCATTTAAACCTGAAACATTTTGTGTGTTTAATGTTTTCATCATTTAATAAAAACACATGTTGAATATTTGCTCTACTGATTCATTTATAACTAAATATATTAAACCAGTCAATCACTTTAATGTGAAATGCTGCAGGCCTTTATTTTGAAGGCAAACTTCTTAAACCGGAAGTCAATAGCAGTTTTCTGCTCACGTGACAAAACTAATCTCCAGCTGACAAAAAGGCTCCCACTGCACATGCGCAGTACACCGGGCTGTCCCGCGAAGTAAACCGAGCGCTCCGCTATTACGTCATCAGTTAATAATGTGATCAGCTGTTCCCGCCCGCACCGGCAGGTCCCGGCACAAGATTCAAACGCACCTCTGCAGCTCTAAACCAATGAAACACAAGAGTCTGCAACAGCGAGCTCTCATTGGCGGAAATGAGATGCGTTCAGGTGTCTGTGGTTAAAATCTGAGTTTACAGCACTCAAACTTATCAACCGTATTAATTGATTATTGACACATGTAGTTATTCTCAGTCATTAATAAGCTGATTAATTCACCGGCTAGTATCCTGATTATGTTTGAACATTTATTTGTCTATAATTTATATTAATAAGTATAATTTTATATTCACGGATGGCCATAGAAACTGTTCTTATACTGTAGAGTACAACTTTCACCCTTTTTCTTTTTTCTTCTATCTTTCCTTTTTTTTTTTTGCTTTGGGGGAGGGGGGGTGGGGGTGGGAAGGAGGGGGTAATAGTTTTGGTTGTTATGTACCTGGAGGTTTTGAAAATGAATAAATAAAGTACTTAAAAAAAAAATTAAAAAAGTTCACCGGCTGATATCAAACATCATTTTTTCATTTGGACGCTTTCGAAGCAGAAACTATAAAACTTCATTTAACTCTAAGTTGAGTAATAAAGTACTACGCTGAGGTTTTTCTACTTTACTGAAATATTTCTTTATACTTTGAAAATATTGAGTTTCATCTGACAATCTAGTTTGAAGGTTTGATGAGTAAAAAAAATGAAGTCAGTTTATTAATCTGCTGCCTGGCCAACATCTCAACCTTCTTACAGACTCTTATTGGTTTTAAGATGAGCTCAGACTGGGTTTCTACCTCACTGCACATTTTATTATATATCTGACTTTTACTTTTATCCAAATAAACCAATAAATAATTAATTAATAATATAGAGTTGTAAGTTAAGTTTTTATACACTGAACCAAACAGAAACACAAACACAGATCATTTACTTTTATTTAAACTTTATTTTTAACCCCATCGTTGAACATGGTAGAAAAACTATAAAAGCATAATGTGTTTGTGAGAATGTTTAAAGATGTTGAGACAGTGAGATGAAGATGAACTCACACATTATTAAATGAACAGTTAGGGTTGGGTTAGGGTCTCAGGTTACTTTGGGAGGCTCAGCTGTCGGTATATCTGGATGGTCATGAACTGAATCTCAGGATCTCCGGGTTTGATGTCGATGGCTTTCAGGAAGAAGCCCAGAGCGTCGTCCAGCTTCCCGCCGCTGTAACACTCCCGCCCTCTGCCGACCAGCCAATCGTAGCTCCCGTCCTCACAGCTGAGAGGCGGCTCGCTTTTCACAAAGTCTTTGTTCCCGTTGGATTTCAGTCCGGTTGAGTCCTCCAGGTTTCGGCTGTTTGCCTTTGACTCATCAACGGTATCTGCAGATTCAGCAGAGTCCTCCTCCTCGTCCATGTCTTCTTCCTCCTCCTCCTCCTCCATCATGTCTTCCTCTTCCTCCTGCTTGTCCATGTCTTCCTCCTTCTTCTCCTCCTCCTCCTCAGCCTCCTCCTCCTCCTCCTCCTCATCCATGTCTTCTTCTTCCTCCTCCTCCTCCTCCTCCTCCTCAGCCTCCTCCTGGTCGTCGATGATGGACTTCAGGAGAGACCAGCGGGAGGCCACCGAGGTGTTTCCACCGACACTCTTCCTTGACCGTAGAGGGGTGGAAGTAGACTGTTTTGGTGTGGAGGCTTCCAGAACCTGGAGAGAGCACTCAAGTTTACCCTCCTCCTCCTCCTCCTCATCGTCATCACCCTCCTCTTCATCACTGTCATAAATGACAGCAGCTTTCTTCCTCTTGGTTGTCACAATGGAATCATCTACTGATTCATCCAGTTTATTAGAGCAGGAGACGTTGAGGCTTAGTCCGAGTGCTTCTCTATGTTGTCTCTCTGAAAGATATTTATCAACGTCAAAACTGCCCTCCATCTGCAGGTGTGACAGCAGCTTCTCCTCCTCAGCTTCGGTCTCCTGATGATCCTCGTTATCATGGTCTGAGAGGACCTCGCTGTCCTCCATCTGCAGATGTGACAGCAGCTTCTCCTCCTCAGCTTCAGTCTCCTGATGATCCTCGTTATCATGGTCTGAGAGGACCTCGCTGTCCTCCAGCTGCAAATTAAAGTTGCCTCCAAAGGAATCCAGCCCTGCACTGACTCTGGATGAAGTGTCTGCTTTGAAGCTGGAACTGGATCCCTGCAGGACAGAAAGCCTTTTATTCTTGACGGGCGTGATGCCAGGAAGCTGCAGGTCCATCTTGGAGTCGTCTTGATTCAAGTCTGAAGTTTGATTTAAGTGTTCTTTACATACATATTCAACATACGGCAGACTGTTCTCACCTGCTGCATCACCTGCTGCAGCATCATCAGCCTCAGACGTCATAGATGCATCCATTACTTCTTTAACAGACACATCTGCTGCATCACCTGCTGTAGCATCAGCCGCCTCAGACATCACCACAGACTCCTCGATCACCTCCTGAGGACAGATGTCTGATGCTTCCAGGCAGCTCTTATCCTGCTTGATGGACTGAGGTTTTGGGGAATCCAGGTTTCCTTCACTTGCTGCTTCAACAGTTTCTTCCTCAGTCCTACTCTCATCAGCACTTAGATCAATCACCTGGTGGCTCTGATTCTGATGGCCGCCTTCTTTGCCTGAACCAGACTCGTCCAAGTCCACCACGATAGGTGAACGGTTGACGTTGTGGTCGTGCTGAGGAAATGGAGGACTGGGTCTTGGATTTCTTGGTTTCTTCTCATGTGATCTCTCTCTGTTGTTGCTGTCTGTTTCCCTGAGAAAGGCTGGCTCTGTGTTCAACGCCATGCTTTCTGCCAGCTGCACGTGCAACTCAGACTCTGCCTTCATCAGCTCCTGGGCCTTCTGGACCCGCCCTTCAATGTAGTGATGCTCCTGCTGGTCCTCTGGGGGTTCGTCATGGTTGACGTCAAGGGAAAACATGAGGTCATGATCAGATATCCCAAACATCTCCATGGCGTGGAGGTGGGCAATGTGTTCGTCCAGGTCAGGGTCTGTCCGTCGGTGTTGGGAGTGCAGGGCTTGAAGCTGCATCTGAGTGGACGAGGACCGGGTTTCCTCCAGGGTGAACAGCTCCTTCAGCTCCTGTTTGCTGAAGTACCGAAACGGGTTCTTTTTATCGCCCGTATTCTGTCTGATCAGGGAGTCTTTGAAAACCTGCCGTCTGTAGATCTTCTCCTCCACCGTGCCGCATGTGATCAGCCTGTAGATGACAACGTTCTCGGTCTGGCCTATGCGGTACGCCCTGTCCACAGCCTGGGCGTCTGTAGCCGGGTTCCAGCTGGGATCGTAGATCACTACTCGGTTTGCTGCTGTCAAAGTGATGCCAACTCCGCCGACCTGGGTGGTCAGGAGGAAGACAGAGTAACTCTCGTCTGTCTGGAAGAGAGTGATGAGTCTTTCTCTCTCTGCAATCTGTGTTATGGTGCCATCCAGCCGCATCACTTTGAAGCCTCTGTTGCCCAGGATGCGTTCGAGGATGTCCAGAACCTTCCTGTAATGAGCGAAGATGAGCGTGCGGTGGCCCTCTTGTCTGAGCTGTTCAAGGAGGGCCATCAGAAAGACGAGTTTCCCAGACTCAGATATTAAAGTGTCGTCAGGAAGGTTTGCGATGCTGTTAGTGTCTGTCGGCATGTCGTCGTTGTCCTGACTGTCAGCTGAGTTTTCTTCCAAACCTAAATTGGCGATGGCTTTAGCAGAGAGCAGTCTCGGATGGTCGCACAGCTTCTTCAGAATATTTAACTCTGCTAAAGGTGATCTGCTGGTCATGAGCAGCTCTTTGATTTGGTCCAGGGAAATAAACTGCCTGTATATGTCTTCCTGAACCGCACTCAGGTAAGTCCAGACTATCAGGTCGTTCTTTCTGGTCAGCGTGGGCATGACTGCTCCAGAGTCTTCCTGACCATCTGGTTCTTGGCTGTCCTTTTCTGAATATTCCCCATTGCACTGAGGTTTGCTGTTTTGTTTTTTTTTCTGCACTTGTGCTTTTGTCCTGCGGAGGAAGTAGGGTTTTATGATGCCCATGAGGTTTTCAGACATCCTGGCCCCGAGAGCCATTTCCCCTGGAGTGGCATCCCTCTCCCTGGCTCGGGTGATGGGGTTCTCATACTCGGACTTGAATGTTTTAGCCGTGCCGAGGAGAGCGCCCTGGCAGGCAAAATCAAAAAGAGCCCACATTTCTCTCAGGTTGTTCTGGACCGGAGTCCCAGTGAGCAGGACTCGGTTCTTTGACGGTATGGCGCAGGCACTTTTGGTAGTTTTGCAGGATGAGTTTTTTATTTTGTGTGCCTCATCCAGGATCATATAGTCCCAAGTGAACTCTCTGCCCTGGTATGATGATAACTGCTGCCAGTTGTTCATGAGCATAGTGTAAGTGCTGATGATGACACCCCCTCTCCTCTGAACTTTCTCCAAATTCCTGGTCCTCTCTACTTTGCTGGTACCATGAAACTCCTTCACCCTCATGCCAGGAGTCCACTTGGCAAACTCCTTGGTCCAGTTTGTGATGAGTGAAGTTGGCATGACGAGCAGTGCGTTTTTGATCAGCTCGTTGTCGTACATGC
>NC_070586.1:998986-1003986 GCF_027409825.1 Scomber japonicus | reverse complement strand
ATTAGAAGATGCAAAAAAAGGAAACTGGGAAACCCCCTCTCAAATCTCAAACCTACCTTTTTTATGGCATCAGACACGTTTAACACTTCAGTCCAAAGTGTTAAACGTGCCGGTAAATATATATATGAGAGTATAAAAGTTAAATAAACTCAGACTAATGTAAACAATCACTTACCGGCGCCGGTAACCGTCCTCTGGTCTCAGCTGAAGTTAGTTTAACGGGACAAACCAGACGCGTTGAATACTGGCGGGAATGAGTGAGTTCACTTCCTGTTTACCTCTCCGCTCTTCTTCGGTGGTTTCTGCTCTGTGAGTCAGACGCTGCTGCCACCTGGTGGCCACGTGACCAAACTACAACCTGATTTTCATTTTTATTCAGAAAAACTATAAAACTTAACAACGTTACCCCCCCCCCCCCTGCATACATTCTGAGATAATATGACCAATATAAAGGAAATAAATGTTCATATTATAATTATAAATTACTTTCTGGAGTCTAAGAGATATCACTATATTATAATAAAGAGATATCACTATATTATAATAAAGAGTTCTCCCACTCTGAGTCTGGTTCTGAGGGTTCTTCCTGTTAAAAGATGTTCTCCCACTCTGAGTCTGGTTCTGAGGGTTCTTCCTGTTAAAAGATGTTCTCCCACTCTGAGTCTGGTTCTGAGGGTTCTTCCTGTTAAAAGATGTTCTCCCACTCTGAGTCTGGTTCTGAGGGTTCTTCCTGTTAAAAGATGTTCTCCCACTCTGAGTCTGGTTCTGAGGGTTCTTCCTGTTAAAAGATGTTCTCCCACTCTGAGTCTGGTTCTGAGGGTTCTTCCTGTTAAAAGATGTTCTCCCACTCTGAGTCTGGTTCTGAGGGTTCTTCCTGTTAAAAGATGTTCTCCCACTCTGAGTCTGGTTCTGAGGGTTCTTCCTGTTAAAAGATGTTCTCCCACTCTGAGTCTGGTTCTGAGGGTTCTTCCTGTTAAAAGATGTTCTCCCACTCTGAGTCTGGTTCTGAGGGTTCTTCCTGTTAAAAGATGTTCTCCCACTCTGAGTCTGGTTCTGAGGGTTCTTCCTGTTAAAAGATGTTCTCCCACTCTGAGTCTGGTTCTGAGGGTTCTTCCTGTTAAAAGATGTTCTCCCACTCTGAGTCTGGTTCTGAGGGTTCTTCCTGTTAAAAGATGTTCTCCCACTCTGAGTCTGGTTCTGAGGGTTCTTCCTGTTAAAAGATGTTCTCCCACTCTGAGTCTGGTTCTGAGGGTTCTTCCTGTTAAAAGATGTTCTCCCACTCTGAGTCTGGTTCTGAGGGTTCTTCCTGTTAAAAGATGTTCTCCCACTCTGAGTCTGGTTCTGAGGGTTCTTCCTGTTAAAAGATGTTCTCCCACTCTGAGTCTGGTTCTGAGGGTTCTTCCTGTTAAAAAATGTTCTCCCACTCTGAGTCTGGTTCTGAGGGTTCTTCCTGTTAAAAAATGTTCTCCCACTCTGAGTCTGGTTCTGAGGGTTAGGGCTCTATGTGGAAAGAGCCTTCACATGACTCTGTTGTGATTTGGAGCTTTATAAATAAAGATTGATTGATTGATTGATTGATATCTGGTTTCTCTCAGTCTGACAGAGAGGGGCGTGTCCCGGGGGTACCCTCTATATATTCTGGGCCGTGTGTGTGAGCTGCTGGCGGAGGAGCTTTGAACGGTGCTTGATGCCCCGGAGCCCCGGAGCAGGGCTCAGACACCGGGGGAGCAGAGGAGGTGAGTCCCGGTGTGCGTGCGTGTGAGTGAGCGTTAGTGTGAGTGAGTGTGTGTGTATGTGGGGACATGGTGTGTGTGTGTGTTCACGGTGCCGGGGTGTCCGATAGAGCCCGGTAAAGTCCATTACAAAAGCTCCATGGCACCGCCCTACATGTCGCCTGGCAACACAGACATCAAGCAGATGCCCGCTTCCTTCCTGCCTGATATCAAACCCAACATGACCGGCAGACCAGACCTTTAACTCTTTCCTCTTTCGTTACTACAGATGAACGCGGCCTCCGTCCAGGTTGGATCAGCTGATCTCATGTTCCCAAACATCTCCATGGCGTGGAGGTGGGCGACGTGTTGGTCCAGGTCAGGGTCTGTCTGTCGGTGTTGGGAGTGCAGGGCTTGAAGCTGGACCGGGTCTCCTTCAGCTCCTGTCTGCTGAAGCACTGAAACGGGTTCTGTGTGATCAGGGAGTCTGAACCTGCCGTCTGGGATCCTAGACCACTACTCGGTTTGCTGCTGTCTGGAAGAGAGATGAGCCTTTCTCTCTCTGCAGTCTGTTACTGTGCCATCATCCTCATCATCCTCATCATCATCATCATCACTTCCCCTGTCTGATCAGGCTCTGAAAACATCAGCTGTTTAAATAAAAGTGAATGTTGTGTTTGTTTGGTTCAGTGTGTATTTATATTGTTTATTTGGACAAAAGTAAAAGTCAGATCTATAATAAAATGTGCAGGTGAGGTAGAAACCCAGTCTGAGCTCATCTTAAAACCAATAAGAGATAAAACACTAACGATGTAAACTACCAAAATAAAATACAGGAAACAGCAAAGAATATTAACACCTGCTCAAAATATGAAACTAAGAGTTTTTAAACTATTAAAAGTTTGGAGCGGAGTCTGTAAGAAGGTTGAGCTGCAGAGGTGCGTTTGAATCTTGTGTCGGGACCTGCCGGTGCGGGCGGGAACAGCTGATCACATTATTGACTGATGACGTAAAGCGGAGCGTTCGGTTTACTTCGCGGAACAGCCCGGTGTACTGCGCATGTGCAGTGGGAGCCTTTTTGCCAGCTGGAGATTAGTTTTGTCACGTGAGCAGAAAACTGCTATTGACTTCCGGTTTGACAAGTTTGCCTTCAAAATAAAGGCCTGCAGCATTTCACATTAAAGTGACTGGATGATTGACTGGTTTAATATATTTAGTTATAAATGAATCAGTAGAGCAAATATTCAACATGTGTTTTTATTAAATCATGAAAACATTAAACACACAAAATGTTTCAGGTTTAAATGAAATAAAAAGTTTATTAATCACAGAAGAAAAAAAATTTAAATAAAACTTCAGCTGAAATAAATTTAACATGTAATTTAAATCTCTACACATGAACACTGATACATGTGATGTATATACTGTAATATGTAATAAATAATAAATTCATCTTAATTAAATAATTAAAATTCTCATTTTTGTATAAATTGTGGGATTGTTAACTTGACGTATTATTACATATTCTTAGAGCCTATGGTCTCATATTTATTACATCATAACTTTTACTTTGCTGTATTCTGTGCACATGAGTCTAATTTATAGTTTATTAGTTTATAATCTAAAATTCTCTTTTCTACAATGAAACAGTGAATAACTGAGTGAGCTTTTAATCTGAAGGGTTTTATTATCTTGAGGTTCTGAAACAAAACTCTATAAACATCAGTAATAATAAGTGTTGGTAAGATGATGAATTCATAAATCAGTTAAACTAGTTTTAAAAGCAGCATCAGGTTTGTTAAAATGTACATTTAGTATTTTTGTTGGTTTTCTAGATAAATTGAGACTGAACTCCGCAGCAAGACATCATGGACGTTACGCCCAGTTCAACATAATCAATATATTAAAAAAAGATCAATAAGAGAGATTTGAAATGACATTTGACCCATTTTATACCAAAAGACTGAATGCTCCTGAACATGTCAAATGGTGTAACCACAAAATGTCAAATGGTGTAACCACAAAAGAATGATAGATATTAAATATTGTATCAGCTACAGTGTGTTTAAGTGGACTTATACTAATAATGACTTCATTTAAAACATGTAAATGTTTCCTGGTCTCCATGGTAACCAGATGAAATGTAATATTTAGAACAATAGTATTCCATTAGCTTTATTTAATATAAAAGTTATAATGTAAGATCATGCCACACTAGTTGATATGGTGTTAGGAAGTAAGGAAGGAAGGAAGGATGTAAGATCATGCCTAACTAGTTGATATGGTGTTTTATTGACTATTTACTGTTTTTAGTTTTTTAAGTTTTTATGGTTACACCACTTAGACATTTTTACCATAATCCTCTAATATATTCTCTCTAAATGGATTAAAAGCAGAAATTTGATGCTGGGTCCACAAAAAAAGAATGTGTGAAGTTCTTCATACGTTTATTTTCACATTTTAACCCTTTAAAGTTAAATTATACCACGTGGTCATAAACACACCTCATTGACTGATTGGCTCCAGACTAGCGGTGACGTCCATATTCCCGCCCTTTGAATCATAGTTTTATTGGCTCAGGTGAACTGTGCTCCAGCAGGTGATGGAGACACACTGCAGAGAAGCAGCATCCCTCTGAGGGGCTCTTATCCTGAAACTATCCGCGGGAAGCAGGAGCTGTTTCCGGCGGCTTGACGCTGGATCAGGGAGTTTTCCATGGAAGGCAGATCTGCTCCACACCGAGACACTTCCTGAGACACACTGCGGGTCCGACAGAGGACACACAGCCGCTCCTGGGTGACCGACGGCCGGGGACACGGATGGCTCGGCCGCTGCTGGGGGGGTAGTATGAGGCTGAGAGGTGGGAGACAGCCGGGACTCAAACTATTACCAGAGATACAAGACATAGAACCAGAGATACAAGACATACCACCAGAGATAGGACCAGAGATACAAGACATACTACCAGAGACACAACCAGAGATAGAACCAGAGATAGAACCACAGATAGAACCAGAGATAGAACCACAGATAGAACCAGAGCAACAGAAGAAGAAGAGGCAGAGAGCCGCCCGGTGACCATTATTTACTCCAGCTGAGGAAGAGGAAGATGGGAGGAAGAGTAGAGCTGCTGGAGATCTGCTGTCTGCTGCTGCTGAGCGGAAACACTCACTGCAGAGGTGAGTGAGGAAGAGGAGGGTTGTACTGTGTGTGTGTGTGTGTGTGTGTGTGTGTGTGTGTGTGTGTGTGTGTGTGTGTGTGTGTGTGTGTGTGTGTGTGTGTGTGTGT
>NC_070586.1:988986-993986 GCF_027409825.1 Scomber japonicus | reverse complement strand
CACATTGTCTGATTTTTAAAGAATTTATTTGCAAATGATGGTAGAAAATAAGTTTTTGGTCAATAACAAAAGTTCATCTCAATACCTTGTTATATACCCTTTGTTGGCAATGACAGAGGTCAAACGTTTTCTGTAAGTTTTCACAAGGTTTTCACACTGTTGCTGGTATTTTGGCCCATTCCTCCATGCAGATCTCCTCTAGAGCAGTGATGTTTAGGCCCATTCCTCCATGCAGATCTCCTCTAGAGCAGGGATGTTTTGGCCCATTCCTCCATGCAGATCTCCTCTAGAGCAGTGATGTTTTGGCCCATTCCTCCATGCAGATCTCCTCTAGAGCAGTGATGTTTTGGCCCATTCCTCCATGCAGATCTCCTCTAGAGCAGTGATGTTTGGGGACTGTCACTCGGCAACACAGACTTTCAACTCCCTCCAAAAATGTTCTATGGGGTTGAGATCTGGAGACTGGCTAGGCCACTCCAGGACCTTGAAATGCTACTTACGAAGCCATTCCTTCGTTGCCCGGGCGGTGTGTTTGGGATCATTGTAATGCTGAAAGACCCAGCCACGTTTCATCTTCAATGCCCTTGCTGATGGAAGGATGTTTTCACTCAAACTCTCAGGATACATGGCCCCATTCATTCTTTCCTTTACATGGATCAGTCGTCCTGGTCCCTTTGCAGAAAAACAGCCCCAAAGCATGATGTTCCCACCCCCATGCTTCACAGTAGGTATGGTGTTCATGTTCCCACCCCCATGCTTCACAGGAGGTATGGTGTTCATGTTCCCACCCCCATGCTTCACAGGAGGTATGGTGTTCATGTCTGCACCCCCATGCTTCACAGTAGGTACCATACCTACTGTGAAGCATGGGGGTGGAGACTACTGTTCTTTGGATGCAACTCAGCATTCTTTCTCCTCCAAACACCACAAGTTGAGTTTTTACCAAAAAGTTCTATTTTGGTTTCATCTGACCATATGACATTCTCCCAATCCTCTTCTGGATCATCCAAATGCTCTCTAGCAAACTTCAGATGGCCTGGACATGTACTGGCTTAAGCAGGGGGACACGTCTGGCACTGCAGGATTTGAGTCCCTGGCGGCGTAGTGTGTTACTGATGGTAGCCTTTGTTACTTTGGTCCCAGCTCTCTGCAGGTCATTCACTAGGTCCCCCCGTGTGGTTCTGGGATCAGGCTCACCGTTCTTGTGATCATTTTGACACCACGGGGTGAGATCTTGTGTGGAGCCCCAGAACTAGGGAGATTATCAGTGGTCTTGTATGTCTTCCATTTTCTAATAATTGCTCCCACAGTTGATTTCTTCACACCAAGCTGCTTACCTACTGCAGATTCAATCTTCCCAGCCTGGTGCAGGTCTACAATTTAGTTTCTGGTGTCCTTTGACAGCTCTTTGGTCTTGGCCATAGTGGAGTTTGGAGTGTGACTGTTTGAGGTTGTGGACAGATGTCTATTATACTGAAAGAGTTCAAACAGGTGACATTAATACAGGTAACGAGTGGAGGACAGAGGAGCCTCTTAAAGAAGAAGTTACAGGTCTGTGAGAGCCAGAAATCTTGCTTGTTTATAGGTGACCAAATACTTATTTTACCCTCGGTAAAATTTACCAATTCATTCATTAAAAATCCTACAATGTGATTTCCTGGATTCTTTCCCCCCCATTCTGTCTCTCATAGTTGAAGTGTACCTATGATGAAAATTACAGGCCTATTATATCCTTGACAAACTGAGTTAATGTATGTGTGAAGTGGTGTATGTGATGGAGGTCTGCCTTTCTGAATAAAAAGAGAATTTCAAAAAAAAGAAAATTACAGGCCTCTCTCATCTTTTAAAGTGGGAGAACTTAAACAATTGGTGGCTGACTAAATACTTTTTTGCCACACTGTATACACACACACACACACACACTAAATACACACACACACACACACACACTAAATACACACACACACACACACACACACACACACACACACACATTAAATTATTATTTAATCATCTAAATGAGTTGAACAGTTTTTTTGTTCATTGACACAAGAGTTTTCCCAGCAAGAGGCATGATGGGAGTTTCCCTGTGTGTGTGTGTGTGTGTGTGTGTGTGTGTGTGTGTGTGTGTGTGTGTGTGTGTGTGTGTGTGTGTGTGTGTGTGTGTGTGTGTGTGTGTGTGTGTGTGTGTGTGTGTCTGCAGGCTGATGACAGAACTAAACTAAAGTATTACTGATGAAACACACACACACACACACACAAACAGACAGGAAGTGTGCTTTATGAGCTCCTCTGGGAGTGATACAGGAAATATTTGTGTGTGTGTGTATTTAGTGTGTGTGTGTGTGTGTGTGATCCTTACATCATACCATAAACATCCACTCCTGATGATAAATGTGTGAACTATAATATAACAGTGTGTTTCTGCCCCCTGCTGGTGTGTTTGTGTTACAGCGTCACTGTCAGTATCAGGGATTCATTCAGGACATGAAGGGTTCCTCTGCTGCTATGAGCATCTGTAACGGCCTCAGGTACACACACAGACACACACAGACACACACACACACACACACACACTCACACACACACACACACACACACACACACACACACACACACACACACACACACACACACACACACACACACACACACATTGCATTGAAGAAGGCTTTAAACTAGCGATTGAGACCATAAACACATTTTGAAAACGTTTACTGAGGTTAGAAATCAAGTGAGAAGTTGGTGAATTCTCCATTGACTTGTATAGAGACGGTCGCCCCCTGGTGGCCTTTTGATAGAATGCAGCTCTAAGTTACTTCTCCATTGACTTGTATAGAGACGGTCGCCCCCTGGTGGCCTTTTGATAGAATGCAGCTCTAAGTTACTTCTCCATTGACTTGTATAGAGACGGTCGCCCCCTGGTGGCCTTTTGATAGAATGCAGCTCTAAGTTACTTCTCCATTGACTTGTATAGAGACGGTCGCCCCCTGGTGGCCTTTTGATAGAATGCAGCTCTAAGTTACTTCTCCATTGACTTGTATAGAGACGGTCGCCCCCTGGTGGCCTTTTGATAGAATGCAGCTCTAAGTTACTTCTCCATTGACTTGTATAGAGACGGTCGCCCCCTGGTGGCCTTTTGATAGAATGCAGCTCTAAGTTACTTCTCCATTGACTTGAACTCCCCGTCTGGTATTTACTGGATTGGGGGGGTCGGCACTGTACTTCATCATGATGGGGGGGGTCACTGTATTTCATCATGATGGGGGGTCACTGTATTTCATCATGATGGGGGGGGGTCGCTGTGCTTCATCATGATGGGGGGGTCACTGTACTTCATCACGATGGGGGGGTCGCTGTGCTTCATGATGATGGGGGTCACTGTATTTCATCATGATGGGGGGGGGGGGTCGCTGTATTTCATCATGATGGGGGGGTCGCTGTACTTCATGATGATGGGGGGGTCGCTATACTTCATCATGATGGGGGGGTCGCTGTACTTCATGATGATGGGGGGGTCGCTGTACTTCATGATGATGGGGGGGTCGCTGTGCTTCATGATGATGGGGGGGTCGCTGTGCTTCATGATGATGGGGGGGTCGCTGTGCTTCATGATGATGGGGGGGTCGCTGTACTTCATGATGGGGGGGGTCGCTGTACTTCATGATGATGGGGGGGTCGCTGTGCTTCATGATGATGGGGGGGTCGCTGTACTTCATCATGATGATGGGGGGGTTGCTGTGCTTCATGATGATGGGGGGGGTCGCTGTATTTCATCATGATGGGGGGGGTCGCTATACTTTATCATGATGGTGGGGGGGGTCGCTGTATTTCATCATGATGGGGGGGTCACTATAATTTATCATGATGGGGGGGTCGCTGTATTTCATCATGATGGGGGGGTCGCTGTATTTCATCATGATGGGGGGGTCGCTGTGCTTCATCATGATGGGGGGGTCGCTGTACTTCATGATGATGGGGGGGGTCGCTGTATTTCATCATGATGGGGGGGGTCGCTGTACTTCATGATGGGGGGGTCGCTGTACTTCATCATGATGGGGGGGGTCGCTGTGCTTCATGATGATGGGGGGGTCGCTGTATTTCATCATGATGGGGGGGTCACTATAATTTATCATGATGGGGGGGGTCGCTGTATTTCATCATGATGGGGGGGTCGCTGTGCTTTATGATGATGGTGGGGGGGTCGCTGTATTTCATCATGATGGGGGGGTCACTATAATTTATCATGATGGGGGGTCGCTGTATTTCATCATGATGGGGGGGTCACTATAATTTATCATGATGGGGGGGTCGCTGTATTTCATGATGGGGGGGGTCGCTGTATTTCATCTCTGATGCGGGGGGGGGGGGACTTCCTGTCAGTAATACTCGTGTTTCTCTCTGCAGAGGAGTGTTGCACCTCTCTGATGACAGTTACGGTATCGAGCCGTTAGACTCCTCCCCCGACCAGCACCTGGTCTACCGCCTGCAGGATGTGACATCACAGCCTCGGGGGTGTGGCACGCCGCACACTGAGCACGCTCACAACAACGGCACCGAGCATGCTCAGTACGACGCGGAGGAGATCCACCACAGACAGCACAGCAGGGTGACATCACTGTGACATCACTGTGACATCACTGTGACATCACTGTGACATCACTGTGACATCACTGTTAAACAAACTGCTATTCACTCATAAACTACTATTATTATTGTGTGTGTGTCTGTGTGTGTGTCTGTGTCTGTGTGTGTGTGTGTGTGTGTGTGTGTGTGAGTGTGAGTGTGAGTGTGTGTGTGCGCTGGGAACATAAATGTGTCACTTCATCACTGATATCATGATGTCACTTCCTGTCTGTTCAGATGAAGAGAGCCGTCCTTCACAAGACTCACTATGTGGAGCTGCTGCTGGTAGTGGACTATGAGAGGGTGAGACACACACACACACACACACACACACAGTAACACACACACACACACACACACACAGTGTCACATGG
>NC_070586.1:978986-983986 GCF_027409825.1 Scomber japonicus | reverse complement strand
TGTATAGAGACGGTCGCCCCCTGGTGGCCTTTTGATAGAATGCAGCTCTAAGTTACTTCTCCATTGACTTGTATAGAGACGGTCGCCCCCTGGTGGCCTTTTGATAGAATGCAGCTCTAAGTTACTTCTCCATTGACTTGTATAGAGACGGTCGCCCCCTGGTGGCCTTTTGATAGAATGCAGCTCTAAGTTACTTCTGCAGTGTATTTGCTGCGTTACCCTTCAGTCCACTAGGGGGCGCTCATACAGGAAGTCACTGGGTTGTCATGTGACCCGGCCTCCTCGTGTCTCTGCAGAGGATCCAAGAACTTCAGCAGCTGCAGCGCGGAGGACTTTGAGAAGATGATCCTGCTGACGGGGGGGACGTGTCTGCTGAACGTGCCGCGGCCTGACGAGGCCTACAGCGCCCCCTACTGTGGGAACCGGCTGGTGGACGTAGGAGAGGACTGCGACTGTGGATCCCAGAAGGTCTGAACCCTCACTGAGACCACCTGAGACCACCTGAGACATGAGAGGAGACATCTGACCTGTGTGTGTGTGTGTGTGTGTGTGTCTGTGTGTGTGTGTGTGTATATGTGTGTCTCTCTGTGTGTGTGTATATGTGTGTATATGTGTGTGTTACAGGAGTGTGAGGAGGACCCCTGCTGTGAGTATCAGACCTGTAAACTGAAGTCTGGAGCTCAGTGTGCGTTTGGAGTCTGCTGCTCCAGAAACTGTCAGGTAACAGCTGTGACCTTTGACCTCTGACCCTTTACATGTTTCCAGTGTGTATCTTATATATTATATTATTACATTATATTTACATATTTATATATGTTATATTAATATTAAGTCCTGTTGACCTTTGACCTCTGACCCTTTACCTGTGGTGTGTTCAGTTCCTTCCTGGGGGGTCGGTGTGCCGGTCCAGCACAGACGAGTGTGATCTACCTGAGTACTGTAACGGCTCCTCGTCCCTCTGCCAGAGCGACGTCTTCGTCCAGGTGAGACTCAGAGACCAGCAGAGACTATTAGAGACCATCAGAGACCATCAGAGACTATCAGAGACCAGCAGAGACCATCAGTCCTCAGAGACTCAGAGACTATCAGAGACCATCAGAGACTCAGAGACTCAGAGACCATCAGAGACCATCAGAGACCATCAGAGACCATCAGAGACCATCAGAGACTATTAGAGACTATCAGAGACCATCAGAGACCATCAGAGACTATTAGAGACTATTAGAGACCATCAGAGACCATCAGAGACCATCAGAGACTATCAGAGACTATCAGAGACACTGAGACTATCAGAGACCATCAGAGACCATCAGAGACCATCAGAGACCATCAGAGACTAGCAGAGACCATCAGAGACTAGCAGAGACCATCAGAGACTATCAGAGACCATCAGAGACTATTAGAGATCAGTCCTCAGAGACTCAGAGACAGACTGATGTGGTCTATGGGGGACTGAGGATGTGGTCTATGGGGGACTGAGGATGTAGTCTATGGGGGACTGAGGATGTGGTCTTGGTGGTCTATGGGGGACTGAGGATGTGGTCTATAGGGGACTGAGGATGTGGTCTATGGGGGACTGAGGATGTGGTCTATAGGGGACTGAGGATGTGGTCTATGGGGGACTGAGGATGTGGTCTATGGGGGACTGAGGATGTGGTCTATGGGGGACTGAGGATGTGGTCTTGGTGGTCTATGGGGGACTGAGGGATGTGGTCTATGGGGGACTGAGGATGTGGTCTATGGGGGACTGAGGATGTGGTCTTGGTGTGTTCCAGAACGGTCAGGCCTGCCGGCAGCAGAAAGCGTTCTGTTATAACGGGAAGTGTCAACACGCTGATGGACAGTGTCAGGACATCTTTGGTCTCAGTAAGTCTAACCCCCCCCCCCCCCCCAACCCTGACCCCCCTAACCCTGACCCCCCCTAACCCTGACCCCCCCTAACCCTGACCCCCCTAACCCTGACCCCCTATTACATCTTTGGTCTCAGTAAGTTTTCATTCTGACCTCATATTACACATTATTACAACCCCAATTCCAATGAAGTTGGGACGTTGTGTAAAACATAAATAACAACAGAATACAATGATTTGCATCCTTTTCAACCTAGATTCAGTTGAATACATTACAAAGACAAGATATTTAATGTTCAAACTGATAAACTGTGTTGTTTTCTTTCAAATATTCACTCATTTTGAATTTGATGCCTGCAACACGCTCCAAAAAAGCTGGGACAGGGGCAACAACAGACTGGGAAAGTTGAGGAATCCTCAAAAAACACCTGTGTGGAACATTCCACAGGTGAACAGGTTAGTAGGAAACAGGTGAGTGTCATGATTGGGTATAAAAGGAGCATCCCCGAAAGACTCAGTCATTCACAAGCAAGGATGGGGCGAGGTTCACCACTTTGTCAACAACTGTGTGAGCAAATAACCCAACAGTTTAAGAACAACGTTTCTCAACGTGCAATTGCAAGGAATTTAGGGATTTCATCTTCTACGGTCCATAATATTATCAAAAGATTCAGAGAATCTGGAGAAATCTCTGCATGTAAGCGGCAAGGCCGAAAACCAACACTGAATGCCCGTGACCTTCGATCCCTCAGGCGGCACTGCATTAAAAACTGACATCAATGTGTAAAAGATATTACCACATGGGCTCAGGAACACTTCAGAAAACCATTGTCAGTAAACACAGTTCGTCGCTACATCTACAAGTGCAAGTTAAAACTCTACCATGCAAAGCGAAAGCCATATATCAACAACACCCAGAAACGCCGCCGGCTTCTCTGGGCCCGAGCTCATCTGTGATGGACTGATGCAAAGTGGAAAAGTGTGCTGTGGTCTGACGAGTCCACATTTCAAATTGTTTTTGGAAATTATGGACGTCGTGTCCTCCGGGCCAAAGAGGAAAAGGACCATCCGGATTGTTATCAGCGCAAAGTTCAAAAGCCAGCGTCTGTGATGGTATGGGGGTGTGTTAGTGCCCATGGCGTGGGTAACTTGCACATCTGTGAAGGCACCATTAATGCTGAACGGTACATACAGGTTTTGGAGCAACATATGCTGCCATCCAAGCAACATCTTTTTCAGAGACGTCCCTGCTTATTTCAGCAAGACAATGCCAAGCCACATTCTGCACGTGTTCCAACAGCGTGGCTTCGTAGTAAAAGAGTCCAGGTACTAGACTGGCCTGCCTGCAGTCCAGACCTGTCTCCCATTGAAAATGTGTGGCGCATTATGAAGCGCAAAATAAGACAACAGAGACCCCGGACTGTTGAGCAACTGAAGTTGTACATCAAGCAAGAATGGGAAAGAATTCCACCTACAAAGCTTCAACAATTAGTGTCCTCAGTTCCCAAACGCTTATTGAGTGTTGTTAAAAGGAAAGGTGATGTAACACAGTGGTAAACATGCCCCTGTCCCAGCTTTACTGGAACGTGTTGCAGGCATCAAATTCAAAATGAGAGAATATTTGAAAAAAAACAACACAGTTTATCAGTTTGAACATTAAATATCTTGTCTTTGTAATGTATTCAATTGAATATAGGTTGAAAAGGATGCAAATCATTGTATTCTGTTTTTATTTATGTTTTACACAACGTCCCAACTTCATTGGAATTGGGGTTGTACTACTGACCCTAACCCTATTATCATTATTACTGTTATTATTATTATTATTGATCATAATCTCCTCCTCCTCCTCCTCCTCCTCCTCCTCCTCCTCCTCCTCCTCCTCCTCCTCCTCCTCTTCCCCCTCTTCCTCTTCCTCCTCCTCCTCTTCCTCAGAGGCGAAGGCTGCTCCTGAACTCTGTTTTAAGGATGTGAACAGTAAAGGAGATCGCTTCGGAAACTGTGGCTATCATAACTTCGGCTACAGGAAGTGTGAGAGCAGGTAACACACACACACACACACACACACACACACACACACACACACATAAAGACACACACACACACACATAAACACACACACAGACACACACACACAGACACACACACACATAAACACACACACAAACACACACACATACATAAACACAGCTTAAGGATCTGAGTAAGCATGTTTGTCCGTCTCCATAGCAACGCTCTGTCCATCTCCATAGCAACGCTCTGTCCGTCTCCATAGAAACGCTTTGTCCGTCTCCACAGCAACGATCTGTCCGTCTCCATAGAAACGTTTTGTCCATCTCCATAGAAACGTTCTGTCTGTCTCCATAGAAACGTTCTGTCTGTCTCCATAGAAACGCTCTGTCCGTCTCCATAGAAACGCTCTGTCCGTCTCCATAGAAACGTTCTGTCTGTCTCCATAGAAACGTTCTGTCCGTCTCCATAGAAACGCTCTGTCCGTCTCCATAGAAACGTTCTGTCCATCTCCATAGAAACGTTCTGTCTGTCTCCATAGAAACGTTCTGTCTGTCTCCATAGAAACGCTCTGTCCGTCTCCATAGAAACGCTCTGTCCGTCTCCATAGAAACGTTCTGTCTGTCTCCATAGAAACGTTCTGTCCGTCTCCATAGAAACGCTCTGTCCGTCTCCATAGAAACGTTCTGTCCGTCTCCATAGAAACGTTCTGTCCGTCTCCATAGCAACGCTCTGTCCATCTCCATAGAAACGCTCTGTGTGGGAAGCTGCAGTGCTCCAACGTTCAGGCGAAGACGATCTTCGGCATCGAGCCGTCGATCATCAGCACGCCGATCGCTGGAGGGAAATGTTACGGAGTCGACTTCATGCTGGGGTCAGATGTTCCTGATCCTGGGATGGTCAACGAGGGGACCAAGTGTGGAGACCAGAAGGTGAGGAGGGGGAGACGGGGGGGGGGGGGGGGGAGAGGAAGGGGGGAGGAGGGGGAGAGGAGGAGAGGAGGAGGAGAGGAGGAAGGTTGATGCAGATTCTTCTTCTGTGGTTTTCCAGGTGTGTCTGAACTTTGAGTGTCGCAGCGCCGACATCCTGAACTACGACTGTGATGTGGAGAAGAAGTGTAACGGCCACGGGGTGAGACAG